>NC_057736.1:32695953-32739377 GCF_004010195.1 Chiloscyllium plagiosum | reverse complement strand
GGGTGGGGGGGGGGGGGGGGGGGGGGGGGGGGGGGGGGCTGCTGAGGGTAAGGTGGCTGAGAGTGCGATAGGCAGATGGAGATGGGGGTAATGGTGATAGGTCAGGGAGGAGGCTGGAGCAGATAGGTGGGAAGGAAAATGGACAGGTAGGAGAGATCATAAGGTAGGTGCCGAGTTGGAGGGTTGGATCTGGGATAAGGGGAGGGGAGGGGAAATTGGTAAAATCCACATTGATTCCATGGGTTGGAGGGTCCCGAGGCAGAAGATGAGGCGTTGTTCCTCCAGGCATCAGGTGCTGAAGGAGTGGCGATCGAGGAGGCCCAGGACCTGTAATTGGTGGAGTGGGAGGGGGATTTGAAGTGTTTGCCCATGGGGTGGTGGGGTTGGCTGGGTGGGTGTCCTGGAGATGATTTCTGGAGCACTCTGTGGCTAGGTCCAATCCAAACTTAAGCGTTTTACTGATTTGGGAGTTTGCCCTTATGCCCATTATAAGTCAGTAAAATACAAAGTAACAGCCTCTTCTTTCCTTTGTTCTGTACAGTAGACAAGTGGTTTCACTTAATAATATTTGATTTTTAATCACGTTTTGAATTTTATTCCAGCACAATGCGGAGGGACTTCCATGGATACCAGTGATGTGATCCTGAGTCCAGGTTTTCCAGGAAATTATCCCAGTTACATGGATTGCGTTTGGAGAATTTCGTTAGAGGTTGGATATGGTAAGTTGCATGGTGAACCAAAAGGAAAGCTACATCTAATTTGCCGTCATTGAATAGTGTTGCTTTTGGACATAGTGATGTGTCTCCTGAATTTCAACATCGGGGCATAGAGATATACAGCAGAGAAACAGACCCTTCAGTCCAACTCACCTATGCAAGATATATGAAATAAAATTAGTAAAGAATCATACAACACCAGGTTATGGTCCAATAGGTTTATTTGGAAGCACTAGCTTTCAGAGCACCGTTCCTTCATCAGATGGTTGTGGAGGTGAAGATCATGCTCACAGAATTTATAGCCAAGGGAATCCAGTGTCATGGAAATGTGATCCAGTAAACAATCTTAGATTAAAACTTTCAATTTTATAATGAGATATATCTCCAGTTAGCTCAGGTTTTTAGAAAAACAGGTGTGAAGTCTGTCTCTGTCCCAATGCTATGTCAGACTGATAAGCCCTCTGTATAGTTTTACAGAGTTTTACTTGGATTCATGCAGTTTTTGAGCCAAATAAAATGTGATTCTGCAAAAACAAATTCACCCCATAAACTTTCACCCCAGAGCGACAGATTGAGTGTGTGCGTGTGGGTGTGTGTGCACGTAATGGATTGTGCATGTATATATGTGCATGTGTAAACTTGGTAAAGTGTGTGTGTGTGGTGGGATTTGTATGAGAGGGTGCGTGTATTGGTTTGAGTGGGGGGGGTGTATATGTGTGCATATGACAGAGAGCATGTGTGTGAGAGACAGAGAGAGAGAGAGAGAGAGAGAGAGAGACAGAAAAGAGTGTATCTTGCAGTGGGGTCACCTGTAGTATGGCATGAACCCAAGGTCTTGTTGAGGCCAATCCCATGATACCAGACTTTGTGATCAGCTTATGCTCTGCCATTCCCAGGGAGTACTGGACAACAAAGGATCCTCTGTCGATTGCAGCCCGTGCCTGTCTCCTGAGGGGGTCATTACGATTTCTTGATGGGGCATGTCAGAACTGGTGATGGCTGAGCTGAGCATCATACCCTGTTCTCATGAGGGCATCCTTGAGCACCTTGAGGTGTCCGTCACATTCCTGCTTATCCAAACAGATCCTGTGTATGCGTACGGGTTGTCCATAGGAGATGGCTGTTTTAATATGTTTTGCTGGAAGCTAGAGAAGTGTAGCACCCTGAGGTGCGATGCTCAACTCATTGACTGCCAGTTCTGTCTTGCCCCAGCGAGAAACCATAATGACCTCCTCAGGAGATAGACACATGCTGCAACCGACTGGGTACCCTTCATTGTCCAGTAATTCCAGGAGCAGAATGACGACGCCATGTTCTTTGCAGCCTGCAACACATTATCGATGAAGATGGTCACCTCGCCAAGACTTTCCCTATGCCTCCACTTCTCACCTTTAAACAACCACCAAACCTCAAACAGATCATTGTTCATTGCAAACTGCCCAGCTTTCAGGACAACAACACCATACAACCCTATAACAGCAGCAGCTGCAAGACATGTCAGAGTTTTGGGACACCTCTCACTATGCACGCTGTGAGTACTCATGTGATTCGGCCATCTTGGTCTGTTTCATACACTGCAGGCAAAGATGCCCTGAGGCATGGTACATTAATGAGACCAAGCAGATGGTACGGCAACGGATGAATGGACACTGCTCAACAATCACCAGGCAGGAGTGTTCCTTCTCAGTTGGGGAACACTTCAGTGGTCCGGGCACAAACTTGATTGAGTTTTTTGAAGAAGTAACAAAGAGGATTGATGAGGGCAGAGCGGTAGCTGTGATCTATATGGACTTCAGTAAGGCGTTCGACAAGGTTCCCCATGGGAGACTAGTTAGCAAGGTTAGATCTCACGGAATACAGGGAGAACTAGCCATTTGGATACAGAACTAGCTCAAAGGTAGAAGACAGAGGTTGGTGGTGGAGGGTTGTTTTTCAGACTGGAGACCTGTGACCAGTGGAGTGCCACAAGGATCGGTGCTAGGTCCACCACCTTTCATCATTCATATAAATGATTTGGATGTGAGCTTAAGCGGTATAGTTAGTAAGTTTGCAGATGACACTAAAATTGGAGGTGTAGTGGACAGTAAAGAAGTTACCTCATATTACAACGGGATCTTAATCAGATAGGCCAATGGGCTAAGAAGTAGCAGATGGAGTGTAATTTAGATAAATGTGAGGTGCGGCATTTTGGGAAAGCAAATCTTAGCAGGACTTACACACTTAATGGTAAGGTCCTAGGTCTCCTTCCTATCAGAAAGATGTTGTGAAATTTGAAAGGGTTCAGAAAAGATTTGCAAACATGTTGCCAGGATTGGAGGATTTGAGCTATAAGGAGAGGTTGAACTGGTTGGGGCTATTTTCCCTGGAGCATTGGAGGCTGAGGGGTGATCTTATAGCGGTTTATAAAATTATGAGGGGCATGGATAGATAAATAGACAAGTTATTTTCCCTGGGGTGGGGGAGTCCAGAACTAGAGGGCATAGGTTTAGGGTGAGAGGGAAAAGATATAAAAGAGACCTAAGGGGCAGCTTTTTCATGCAGAGGGTGGTGCGTTTGTAGAATGAGCTGCCAGAGAGAGTAGTGGAGGCTAGTATAATTGCAACATTTAAAAGGTATGTGGTTGGGTATATGAATTGGGAAGGGTTTGGAGAGATATGGGCCGGGTGCAGGCAGTTGGGACTAGATTGGGTTGGGATATCGGGTCAGCGTGGATCAGTTGGACTGAAGGGCCTGTTTTCGTGCTGTACATCTCTATGACTTTATGGCATTTAGCCTTGGACCTTCGGGTGACCATCCTCCAAAGCGGACTTTGGGACAAACAACAACACAGAATGTCTGGGCAGAAGCTGATAGCAAAGTTTGGTACCCAAGAGGATGGCCTCAACTGGGACATTGGGTTTATGCCACACTACAGGTGACCCCACTGCACTATACACTCTCTCTCTCTCACACACACACACACAAACACACACACACACTCTCTCTCTTTCTCTCTCTCTCTCTCTCTCTCATAGACGGACTCACACTTTACCAAGCTTACACACGCACATATATACATGCACACTCTATCGCATGTACCCTCACCCACACGCACACACTCAATCTGTCATTCCTACATGCACACACATAAAAGCTTATGGGGTGAATTTGTTTTTGCAGAATCACATTTTATTTGGCTCAAAAACTGCTTGAATCCACGTAAAACTCTTTAAAACCATACAGAGGGTTTGTCAGTCTGACATAGCATAGGGACACAGACAGACTTCACACCTGTTTTTATTTTAAAGCCTGAGCTAACTTGAGAATGTAATTTGAACCAAATTCTGGCATTGACATATCAAAGAACAGAAACCAGCATATCCAATTATAAAAGATGATTTTTTAAAAAAATCTAAGATTGTTTACTGTGTCATATCTCTATGACATTGGACTCCTTTGGCTATAAACTCTGTGAATATGATCTTAACCTCCACAACCACCTGATGAAGGAACAGTGCTCTGAATGCTAGTCCTTCCAAATAAACCTGTTGGACTATAACCTGGTGTTGTATGATTTTTAAATTTGTCCACCCCAATGCACCTTCAAGTTATAAATAAATGTAGTCCCATTTGCTAGCATTTGGCCCATATCCCCCTAAACCCTTCCTATTCATATATCCATCCAGATGCCTTTTAAATGTTGTAATTGTACTAGCCTTCCCCACTTCCCCTGGCAGTTCATTCCATCCATACAACGCCCTCTGCATGAAAAGTTGCCCTTTAGATCCCTTATAAATCTTTCCCATTTCATCTTAAATTTATGTCTTCTAGTTATGGACTCCCCCACCCTGGGGAAAAGACCTTGTCTATTTACCCTATCCATGCCCCTCATGATTTTATGAACCTCTACGAGGTCACCTTTCAGCCTTTGATTCTTCAGGAAATATAATCCCTGTCTATTGAGTCTCCCCCGATAGACTGAACAAAATTTTATGTTGTCATTGTGCTGTGTGTCTCTTTAAGTTTCAGTTGGGTAGTGGAGGCATTGCTGATTTTTTTTTTGTTAATTTATCTTAATGCACTTGATAAGTTCAATGCCAAAAAATGAAACATGAGTCATGATCAGATGACAAATTGTCAATGCACCCAATAATTCCCATGTCAACACAGGTGAAAGAAAGTTTCACTCTTTATTGTGCTGGAATATATTTATATAGTAACATCTTCATGTTGCATATAGTTTGGACAAATTAATGATTATTCAACAATCATAATATGTATCAGAAAGTATCAGAAACATTCAATGCTGGAATCCTTTCACCACACACAAGTTTACACTATTGATGGAGTTGGATAGATAACTGAACAAAAATGAAGCCAAGGCCCATAGAACAGTTTAGACATGGGTGATCGAATCAAATGGTCGAGTATTTTCTAAGAATACAGGATTGTGAGACTTCTGCTAAATATCATCATTTAAGTTGATGAGTTTGCGAATTTGTAATTAATTCTTTCAAAGGGTTCAGGGAAGACTTTTTCTCAAAAAAAACCTTCATTTCCAGTGGCGTCCTTCTATTAGAAATGACACTGATGGCATTGTAAAATCCAATCCATGGTTTGATGTTCCATGGAGCTGACAATTATACTTGACCCTCCCTAGAGTTTGTTGGTGATGCAAATATAGATCGGACAGGATGAATGCACTTTGCTGATTAAACTGACTGAGAACATCGGCCCTTCAGCTCCACCTGAAGCTCAAAGCTCTATTTCAGGCATATTTGTGATGGATTATGCGATGAGTGCATGACTCTGCATGACTAGTGACACTGATTTGAGAAGAAGCTCAAGTGCCATCTAAAAAACAAAAAGTGCTGGATAAAATCAGCCTGTCTGGCAGTATCTGTGGAGAGAGAAATAGTTAATATTTCGAGTCCCGGTATGATCATTCTTCAAAAGTGAAAGCAGTTAAGAAGTTTTATGCTGTGGACAGACAAGTAAGAGAAGTGAGTGGAACAGATGAGTGAGTGTGCCTGAAGCAAAACATAAAGGAGTGTTAATGATGGTAATGGAGTGATAGAAATGTAAAATAGGTGAAATTAATAGGTGTGAGCAAGTGAAAATAGGCGTGTTTTCCTGAAAAACAAAGTCAAAAAGACAAAAACAAAACATAGCAAAAGGTGAGGTAGGGAGGATGGGTGAAGGGGAGGCAGTGTTATAACGGAAGACACACTCTGAAGTTGCTAAGCTCAACGCTGAGCCCCAGAGGCTGGAAAGTACCAAAATGACTTGTCTTCCTCCAGCTTGTGTTGAGCTTCACTAAAACCCTGGAGCAGACTCAACACTTGCTCCTGAGCTAACATTCCCAATCTGGACCTGCCACAATTTTAAACAGAGCTGAACACCCTAATTCTAAGCAGCTCTGCTATCTAATCTGTCTAATTTGATTTGCAACCTATTGATTTAGTCTAGTTTAATCATTCCAAACAGATTTAAATATCATGCACAAATGATTATATCCCAAGATATTGAAAATTAATTCTGTGAAATGCTTCTAGCTGATTTCTCTTCATTTCCCATTCAGAACCAAGTCGTCATCTTAAATGTGCCTTGCATTAATTTTGTTGTGTTAATGTCAGCTGTTAGAGTGTTGCATGCTTGCTACTTTATTTCATCACGTAAGTTCTGCCTCACAGAAATTCCTATTAGATAGGTCGAACCCAAATGAGAACTTGAGATCTATCTGTTGGCAATATATTACTAACAAGGACAGAAATGGTCACATTGTGACTTGTTCAAAATTTCTGTGTTCAACAGTAATCTGGACACCGCAAAATAATCTATGTCTCAGATCTTCTGTTTTGTTCAAATGTTAAATTTCAATTGTTGTCTGAACATAGGAATTGATCTTCATTGGTTATGATCTGACAAATGCTTGATATGTTAAAAGTATCATTCTGTCATATTAGCACCATGATTTAGATATGGTTTGTATTTCTCACCAGTGGTAGCAATCATCTGCACAGCTTGTATAACCATGTCCCATTCTAGAACTTGAGCACATTAGCCAGGCTGAAACATCAGTGCAAAATGAAGAAAGCACCACACTGTCAGAAGAATTTTGCACCAAGGTCTAACTCTAGGGTGGACATAAAAGACCTATTGGCACCATTTGAAGAGAAACAGATTTTCCCTAGTTTGTTGATCAACATTCAGTCCTCAACCAACATTGGAAAAACAAACTAGTTGGTTGTTTCCAACTTTATTCTTTGTAAAATGTTGCTTTGAATGTGACTGTTGTATTCACTCATCAAACAACAGTAACTATATTTAAGTAAGTCATTGAATCTTTTGGACGGTCTGAGGACAAGATGTCCTTTCCATACTACTGGAAAAATACTCTTTTGTTCAGATCTGTGGAGTATGTGCTCCAGTAGAAAGGTTTTGATCTAAAATGTACACATTTGTTCAGTTAACACGATCTCGAAATCTCAAGGCAGACTCAAGTTTGACTTTCAAGGGAATTTTTCAGTGGATAGATTGACAGTTTCACCTGTGACACAAATACCGTATATACTCGAGTAATAGTCGATCTCATATAAAAGTCAATCCTCTATTTTTGGCCAAATAATCTGGAATTTTCTACATATCTTGTGGAAAACGTCAATCCTAGTTCTTCACAGATAACAGATCAACATTGATGAGTCAGTATGCCAGCCGTCACGTTCTGCTCCAGCTTTCCAGTTTGCCCGTATTCCACTCTGCTCCCAGTTTTCGAGTCCGCTGGCTTTTGTACTATGCTCCAGGTTTTCAGAATTACCATAATTTGTCTTTTTTTAATCATTTAGATATCAATTGGGCTTCTGCTAATTTTGGCATAATTTGGGCTTAAATTTCAACATTTCAAAAGTAGTATCCATGTAATAGTCGACTCCATAAATTTAACCTTAAAAAGTAGTCAGAAAGTTTGACTATTACTCAAGTATGTATGGTATGCCAACATGTCTATCCCAGCTGTTTTCCATATGAGTGGCTAGCTATTTGTCTGACCAGACTGACTTGGTAACTGAGCTAACTGAACCCCATTATATATATTGTGCTTGTATATGTTCCATCATGATAAATTGATAGACAATATAATTGTACATCAGAATTAATAACAAGTTTGTTATTCAAATCCAAGTTATCAGATCTGAACAGAAAAGCAACTTCCTGCTGTGGTTTATATTTGAATTTTCTACTCATCATATCTGCTGAGCTCGAAACAAAATATCACACATTGACAGATTGAAAGAACAACACCTGGTCTGTGTTAAATGAGAAGTTGAAAATGTATAATTTAGTAAAATACTTCACATTTTGGCATCCTGATTGAAGTGATTGATTTGACTACAGAATTCTCTGCCCCAAATCGAACTAGCGGTGCAAATTAGAATTAGAATTAATTTTCTGTTGTGTGGAAGGATTCATTGTTGCAGTCATGTGACACTGTATGGAAAGGTAAATAAGAAAACCTTTGACATTCCTGCGTAAACACATCAGAAAGTGACCAAATGGACATGTAGTGAAGTGAACGGCAAAGCTAAAACAGCTTAAGAGCTATTTTAATGATAAATTCCTGGAACCCAAAACGGATTGGTATACAGACTGTAATATACAGATATACAGCACCTGAGATTATAAGGTCTGCACGAGGTGTGGGAGACAATCAACTCTGTAAAAAAAACCTGTCATGTTTGCAATTCTGCTTGGTTTCAGTGATTTAAATGAACCAGAGGGATAAAATAGTGGATCTATTCAAGTAATTTAATTGCCACACTTGAGAATGTGGAAAATAGAGAGTTATTAAATAAGGGGATGTACTAAGCAAAGCAAAAAAACATTGGGTGGCACAGTAATTAGCATTGTTACCTCTCAATGTTAGGGACCCAGGTTCAATTCCAGCCTTGGGCGACTGTACGGAGCTTGCATATTCTCCCCCTGTCTGCGTGGGTTTCCTCCGGGTGCTTCAGTTTCCTCCCCCAGTACAAAGGTTTGCAGGCTAGGTGGATTGGCTATGTTAAATTGCCCATAGTGTCCAGGGATGTGTAGGTTTGGTCGTTTAGCGATGGTGAGTGCAGGGTTACAGGAATGGGGTTGCAGGGGGTTTGAGTCTGAGTGGCATCTACCAGAATTTCTTTGAGGAGGTAATGAGCATATTAAACCAAGGAGAGCCAATGGATGTTATCTACCTGGATGTCAAAAAGGCCTTTGACAAGATACTGCATAGGAGGTCACTGAGTAAGATAAGGGGTTATGCTGTCACAGGCAAGGTGCTAGCATAGGTTCTAGATAGAAGTTTGGCTGTCTGGCAGAAAGCAGGGATGGGGATAAAAGGGTTCTTCTCAGGATGGCAGCCGGTGACAAGTGGTGTTCTGCAAGGCTCACTGTTGGGACCATAGCTTTTCACTTTCTACATTAACGATCTAGATGAAGGAACTGAGGGCATTGTGGCTAGATTTGCAGATGATACAAAGATAGGTAGAGGGACAGGTAGCATTGAGGAGGCAGGAGGCTGCAGAAGGAGTTGGACAGGTTAGGAGAGTGGGCAAAGAAGTGGCAGATGGAATACAATGTGGGAAAGTGTGAGGTCATGCACTTCGGTTGGAAAAATGGAAGCATGGACTATTTTCTAAATGGGGAGAAAATTCAGAAGTCTGAAGTGCAAAGAGACTTAGGAGTTCTCATCCAAGATTCTCTCAAGGTAAATTTGCAGGTTGAGTCAGTAGTTAGGAAGGCAAATGCAATGTTGGCAGGGATGCACATCTGAGGCTCTATAAGGCTCTGGTCAGACCGCATTTGGAGTATTGTGCACAGTTTTGGGCCCCATACCTCAGGAACGATGTACTGGCCCTGGAGCAGATTCAGAGTAGGTTCACAAGAATAGCCCCAGGAATGAAAAGCTTAACATATGAAGAATGTTTGAGATCTCTAGGTTTATACTCAATGGAGTTTGGAAGGATGAGGGGGGATTGAATTGAAACGTATAGAATATTGATTGACCTGGACGGATTAGATGTTGGCAAGAGGTTTCCATTGGAAGGACCCAAGGGCATAGCCTTAGAGTAAACGGAAGACCTTTTAGGACAGAGATAAGGAGAAACGTCTTCAGCCAGAGAATAGTGATTCAATGGAATTCATCACCACAGAAGATTGTGCAGGCCAGGTCATTGAGTATATTTAACTCAATGAGAGAGATAGCTTCTTAAGTATCAAGGGGATCAAGGGTTACAGGAAGAAAACGGAGGAATGGGATTGAGAAACTTAACAGCCATGAGTGAATGGCAGAGCAGACTTGATGGGCTGAATGGCATAATTTCTGCTCCTATCTCTTCTGGTCTTAAGAATGCTGTTCGAGGGGGTTGGTGAGGACTTGTTGGGCTGAATGGCCTGTTCCTACACTGTAGGGATTTGTCTGTGGAATGTCCAGCCTTGAGAAAATGGCTGTTTCTGTTCAAAGGACAGATCATTTACAGATACAAGGAAGAGGTTCCTTTCTAACAAAGTTTACTAGTTTGGAACTTTTTTCTTGTCCCCTCAAAAGATGAAAGACTGCCAGGTCATTGAGAACATTCAATCATAGATTTGTGTTCCTTCTCAAGGAATAAAGAGTGAGAGCAGGATAATAGAAATGAGATGCATATCAGCCATGATCCAAATCAGTGATGGAGCTTGCCTGTGGGCTGAATAATCTTCTCCTATCTCTTAGATTAGATTGAACCCGGGTCTCTGGCGCTGTGAAGCAGCAGTGCTAACCACTGTGCCACCGTGCCGCCCATTAGGTTGTTAATGTCTGAAATACCGACCCCTAGCATCTCACTGTTCAACTTAGATTCCAACAAAAATCTAAACTTGCCTTTGGGTTGGGTTGCATCTGGCATTTCTCGCTTTCTCAAGTTTCTTATGTTGTTTGCTTCTCTTATCTGTAATCTGTTTTAGCAAAGTATCAATTGACATTTTACAAAATACTTCCACATATTTAAACCTAAAATTTCAGCTGTCATACTGACTTACCGATGACAATTGCTGGAGGTGATGTAAGAGCAGCAACTGAAAAGAGCAAGAAGCAGCAACAATAGCACATTAAAAGTGTATGTGACATTTTTTTTGTTGGGAAAGAAAAAGTGCTATGCGTTGTGTTCATTGAAACATCACAAGTAGGCAAGCTTGGTGATGTGTTTTGATATAATTGACGCCATTCAGTTCCCTGTTTTTGATTAACAAAGGAAGATTTAACAAACAATTTTTCACAGACTGATGCCTCATCAGAGAGGTTCTTGTATGTGAATTACTTTACTGAATTTTAACATATTCTCAAAAGCTTGCAGAGTGTTTTTGAGAATTGTCTGCCTACAAAGTAATGTTTACAATGCTTTATTTGTTCACTTATACCCCCTGCTCTGATACAGTTATTGATCTGTTTCAACAAACGAAAACTAATTAGTGCTGCTAGGGAGATGGTAAAATAAAACAAAAGTGGCCTTAAGAGTAAATCCTTCCAGCTTTCCTCTTTATGCTATCGGCTGTCTACCACATGAACTAAAACCTTCATGGCTATTATTCACACGTGATTTGGGATAGCTATAGCATTCTGCTTCAGAAAGGAACAGAGGTTAAAATATTCTGGATCTACTCAGTATCAAGAGAGATGCATTTCAAGTAGGCTGTTAAGATTGATATTTTAATCAAATGTTGTAATTTTAGTTACAGAGTCATCAAGATGTACAGCATGGAAACAGATCCTTCAATCCAACTCGTGCATGCCGATCAGATATCCTAAATTAATCAAGTCCCATTTGCCAGCACTTGGCACACATCCCCTCTAAGTTGAGAGTGAGTTGCTGGAAAGGCACAGCAGGTCAGGTAGCATCCGAGGAGCAGGAAAATCGACATTTCTGGCCAGAGCACTTCATCAGGAATGACGCCAGAAGCCTCGGGGTGGTGGAGAGATAAATGGGAGGGGGATGGGATTGGGGAGGAGGTAGCTGAGAATGCAATAGGTGGATGGAGGTGAGGATAAAGGTGATAGGTCGGAAAGGAGGGTGGAGCGGATAGGTGGGCAGGAAGATTGACAGGTGGGACAGGTCATGAGGGCGGTACTGAGCTGGAAGGTTGGAACTGGGGTAAGGTGGGGGGAGGGGAAATGAGGAAACTGGTGAAGTTCACATTGATGCCCTGGGGTTGAACTGTTCCAAGGCGGAAGATAAGGCGTTCTTCCTCCAGGTGTTTGGTGGCGAGGGTGTGGCGATGGAGGAGGCCCACGACCCGCATATCCTCAGCAGAGTGGGAGGGGGAGTTGAAATGTTCGGCCACGGAGTGGTGAGGTTGATTGGTGCGGGTTTCCCAGAGATGTTCTCGAAAGCATTCTGCGAGAAGGCTTCCAGTCTCCCCAGTGTAGAGGAGACCGCATCGGGAGCAATGGATACAATAAATGATGTGTGGAAGTGCAGATGAAACTTTGATGGATGTGGAAGGCTCCTTTGGGGCCTTGGACAGAGGTGAGGGAGGAGGTGTCCAGACCAGTCACAAAGCATCTAAAGTGATATTAGGAAAAGTTCAAATAAGATAGTCAAAAGAAAATGACATGGTTTATTTGAAGAGCAAGAATGAACAGGGTTACAAGAGAGACAACAAAAGAATAGCACTAGGTGTAAGGCTCATGTGGACAGATGCCTAGAGCAGGAGTAGGTAATTCAGCTCCTCAATTCTGCTCCACCTTTTGATACAATCGTGACCGATCTCATCTCAATCGTATCTCCACCTCCCTGCTCTCCATAACCCTTCAACCATTATTAAAAACCTGTCTCCGCCTAAAATTTGTTCAATGCTCCGGCATCCTCCACTGTCTGGGATAGTGAATTCCACAGATTCGACAACCCTTTGGGAGAAGCACTTTCTCCTCATCTCATTCTAAATCTGCAAGTCCTCATCCTAAAACTATTATCTCTTGTTCTAGATTGCTGCACATGCGGAGACATCATTTCTAGGTTGACTTTATCAATCCCCTTTAGCATGCTTTATGCTTCATGTAGATTTCCTTTCATTGTTCTGAACTCTGGACAGAAGAGGCCTGAACTGCTCAATCTCTCTTTGTAAGACAAACCCCTCATGATAGACTGAATAGCCTCCTCCTATGCTGTAATAATCCAGTGATTGTGGAAAGAAGTGTCAGACTTCTGTCATGAACTGGCGTGACCTGTTGTTAAGTATCAAGACCCATTGAAGTTTTGAAACTTTGAATATATTTTTATGAATGTGGATACTCCTCTCGAAAGAGTGTTGTTTGAAATATAGAACTTTAAGTATCAGAACTACTTTTCTGTTGTGTGAATTGGAATTTGTGGATACCAGTTGAGTTCAAGTTGTAGTTCAAGGGGAAAAAGGTAGTCAGTGGAAGCTAGCACTAACTTGTTATGAGGGGCTATGATGAGGAATGGGTGGAGGGTTATAGAGCAGCCCAGGAGTTGAGGGGCCATTGTGATGGGAAAAGGAGTGTAGGATAGTGTATGAGGAAGGAAGGGCTGTAGGAGATGGGTGGAATCATTAGCTGGTATGGATTTTCAGGAATGGCCAGCATAGTAGAATAGTGGGTAGCACTGCTGCCTCACAGTGCAAGGGACCTGGGCCAAATGCAAGCAAATGTGACTAGTTTAGTTGAGGAAACCATGGATAAGTTGGGCCAAACAGTCTGTTTCCATGATGTATGCCTGTATGGCTCTAGAAACCCAGCTTTGGTTCCAACCTTGGGCAACTGTGTGGTGTTTGCACAGTCTCTTTGTCTGCATGAGTTTCTGCTAGGTGCTCTGGTTTTCTGCTTGGTCCAAAGACCTGCTGATTCATGCTAAATTGCCCATTGTGTCCAGGGATGTGCGATCTCGGTGGATTAGCCATGGTAAATGCACAGTTCTGGAGATAGAATGGGGCGCTGGGTCTGAGTGGGATGCTGTTTGGAGGGTCGATGCAGACTTGATAGGCCGAATGGCCTCTATCTGCACTCTAGCGATTCAATGTATGTGGCATGGGAATGAGAGGGTGAGGTGTGGGGGCTGGAGAAATGGTTTTTGTTTTATTGTTCAGTGTTTAAGTTTTGCACACAGTGCTAGAGCACTGAGGTAGGCTTTCAGTCCAACCTGCTTTGAACCCAGCAGCATCCTCCACTCTTCTTGGCTCCCCTGGTCCGACCTCTAATCCAGGCTGCATCTCCCCGCTGCCCCTCCAGGGAAACAAAGATGGGAAAAGTGCAAACAACCATTTCTAAAGGTCAGGTCCACAGAACCAGGAAATCTGCTGCCACTGCACATCTGGCTGGAAACAGAAGCAAGGGCTTTAATGTCAGACCTTGACATATAATCACAATAGTGAGTGTCATTTACAGGTTTTATTATGTTGTTGTGCAATCACTGACCACTGTGGTTTAAATAGCCTGTGCTTGCTTCATGATCACTTCATGAATCAACTGTTTCGTTCTGAAAGATAAAATGAGACTGATTTACAAGTCATCTTTGAAGCAGGCGTTTCATAGAACTACTGAAAGAAAGGCAGTTTGTTTTGCTAATGCCCAAGTGAGCCATCTGTATGAACTTTGTGTGAGTTTCAGATAATTAAGTACTTGTTATGGGGAAGCAATATGTTGCTTTTCTGAGAATAGGGTTGCCACTCATTATTGAGGATCTACTCTGTTTTTGTCTTTGATCTTGAAATCATTGGAACTGACTTTGTGCAAACAAATTTGAAAACATTCCATTTTCCACTTTCACTTGATGAAAGCAGTTCTTATTAATGTATATCAACACACACAGCATTTATTTAAAATAGAACTGTCCTTAGTTCTGAGACAGATCCTGACAGTTTTAACTTCATGTATTATTTTTAGGAGCATATATTGAATTTCGGAACTTTTCTACTGAACCTAACCACGATTTTGTCGAAATTCGGAATGGACCACATGATACAAGTACAGTGATCGGCAGATTCAGTGGAGCTAAGCTGCCACCTTTTCTGATGTCAACCTCTCATGAGACAACCATATACTTCCACAGTGACCATTCGGAAAACAAACAAGGCTTTGAGCTTATGTACCAAGGTAAGGATTCTGAAGATAACAGAAGGTTAAGTGTATAATTGAAATATTGCAATGCCACATCAGATAAGACAAGAACTGGGCAAGAGTCACTGCACTTTTTATTCCTAATCCAAGTTTCTAACAGGTGTCTGGATGTGTTGTCTCAGGAAGATTGGCACCCTTTTATGTTTAATGAAAATCAGTTGGTCAAGGACTATCTTTGATGACAGTATATTCCAAGCCAGAGTTGAATCAAATTTCACTCCTGGCAAAGCCCAATGTTTTGTTACTTTAGATGAGGAAGATTGTAAGGAAAAGCAGCATCACATCAGATTGTGGGACATGGTTATGTTTGTGTCCCTTCTTATAATCATAGAAAACTACATTACTTGTACATTTTATGAACATTTCCTGAACATACTTTCAAGACATAAACAGAGACAAGCATTTAATAAGAAGAATTTCCAAACCACATTATTGAGTGACTGCAATGACAAACCCTGAAAATGAAAGTTTTATGAATTTTTAAGGCATCAATTTTAAAATCATGAATTTTTAAAAAATCCATATATCATGATAACAATCACGTTCAGTTTTTTTTATATCTGAGACCAAATAAACTTCCTAACAATGACTTGGATAAAGGGATGATAAGTATGCTTGCTAAAATTGCTATGACACAAAAACAAGTAGGAAGGTGTAGTGTTTCATGGTTATTGACCTATGATCTGCATTTGATTGTGTTGACCTATTCACTAATCTTTATATTTACATTGGATTGCTTAAGTCTTTAAGTGGAGTTAGAAGAGTCAAGTGGTTGACTCCACAGATAGTATGTTCTGTAAAGACACCTATGTGTGAAATGTTCATAAGTTCAAGGATGCTTAAACTTCCGCAAATCTACTCTTCAGATTCAGAACTAGAGTTATCTCTGCACTGCTCCAAGATTTTGTAAGGTAAACAGCAACTCAATCCAAAAATTATGTGGAATTTGAATTTGGTCAAAAGACAAGCTGTTATGCAAAGGATACAGATAGGCATTGCAGGCGGGCAAACATTTTGCAGATGGAGTATTATGTGTGAAAATGTGAACTTGTGTACATTGACATGAAGAATAAAATATCTGTGTATTGTTTAAAAGGAGAGAAATTGCAAAATTCTCAGGTATACAGGGATCTGTATGGCCTGATGTGAGTCATAAAAGCATTAGAATGTAGATGTTGCAAATGATTGGAGGACACATTGAATGTTGCCATTTATTGCAAAGGAAATAAAAGTAGGGGAGCTTTGCAAAAGTTGACGAGGGTGTTGGTGATACCACATCAGGAATATTATCTATGGTTTTGGTCTCCTTACTTAAGGAAGGATCAAACTCCATGAGAAATAGTTCTGAGAAGGTTCATTTGACTGATTCCAGGAATAAGTGAGTTACCTTGTGAGAAAGGGTTGGACAGTTTGAACGTGCACCCATTTGTATTTAATAAATAAGAGGTAACCTTATCCAAACGCATGGGGGAAGTTGACAAGATAGATCTGGAAAGTATCTTCCCTGAGTGGAGGTGAATAAAACTAGAAGTCAGAGTTTTAAAAGATGGAGTCTCTCACTTAAAGACAGCAATGGGGAGAAATTGTTCTTTGAGAGATTAATTCGTCTGTGGAATTCTCTTCCTCAGAATCAAGTACATGCCAGGTCATTGATTTTTTTTTAAGGCAGTGTTTGATAGATTCTGATTTGGCAGGGGAGTGGAAGTGTATTGGAGATAGACAGGAAAATAGAGTTGAGGCCATAAGCAGATGAGGCATGCTCTCACTGAATGGCAGGGTAAACTCAAGTGGTCTATAGCTTCTTCCTGCTCTTAATTTGGATATATGTTAAGATGATTTAATTTTCTTTTGCAGCTAATATCGCAAATATCTGAATTTGTCTCTTATCAATGGCAATTAGCTGTGAGTGAATGCAATACAAAGAATCCATGCTGTGATTTGGGAATTGCTTCAATGGGAATTTACAAATCCATTGCATGTTCTGAATTAATGTGCTGGTATTTCAGCTTTCTGCTCTGCTTCAACTATTTTACTACTGACTTAAGGCATGTATTAGACAAATGTGATGTCAAATTAGCAATTGTAAGGAAGGGGTCCAGTCAAAGGGTTCATATAAAATATGACTCATATTTGCTACTTGAATTTGATTGTACAGGTATATCAATTCATGCATATATTGTTGCTTTTATGCAGTATTTGTTTTGAATTCCAATACTTTATAGCACTTTTGCATCTGGCTTTCACTCTGGGAGCAGAAATGCTTGTGGATTGATCACAGCAATTTTACTGAGAGAGTATTTACTGTTACTTATTGTGTGATCTTTCATCCAGGATCTATTCCATCGCTAGGGAATATTTCTCATGACTTAGGCCCAATGCAGTTTCTGTACTGAAAGCAAACAGGACATCCAGAGTAAGAGGGTACAATGTTGGTATTCAATCGAAGTGATAGAAATCAAAGTATCTCAGAAAGATCAGTTAATTTAACTCAGCCGAGACTTCATGGATTAGCCTTCATAGTAAGTCACTTTGGGCACAAATGGGATATCCGACACATAGTAAAAATGGGGAGTTTGTGTCATATGAAGTGACATGCAAGTTTTCCAATACAATTTTCTTTTGCTTGTGAGCTGAATTCTAATGTCGTAGATGCACTGCAGACTGTTTTATGAACTTCACTGGATGGGGAGTTTGGGAAAGGTATATATGTGTGTTTGTATTGTTTTTATTGTTAGATAATAAACTACAGGACAAGCTTAAACCTCACAGGGGCTGTTTTATATCTGTTAAAATGTCTGAGGATTGACCTTGGGTTGTCGGCATCTTAACCCTTTTACTGCTTAGTAGCTGACTAGATTCTCCATGCATTGCCTGACAAAGGCCTTTTTTCCAAGGGGGAAATAGATTAGCTGGCAATCATATGGCATTACAAATGTATTTATGCAGTTTAGTAGAAAAATAATTTTAAGTCATAAAATCTCCTGTCTATCACAAGATTGTGTTCTCTGAAAAAAAAACAACAGTTGAATTTTTCCTCCTGAAAGGTTTGAAGAGCTTATCATAGGAGGTAACTAAATTTTTAATGAAAGAGGCATTCTCGCTGTTGATGGAGAGGTCATGCACTCTGTTAAAATGCTGTGACGCAAAGAGTGCATGGGTAGAAAGAGAACTCAGCATCATTGATATACAGCAGCTCGCCTCAAAGTTGCCATGGCGAGGACTGTGCATTCTCGAAAACTTCTTCAGATTTTTGTGTTAAAACTAAAGTACAAAGTAAACAAACAGAGGGTGTCTCTCGCTCCTAGTGCCAGAGTTTCCTGGATCCCCGCACCCATTCCTGCCACCAGCCTTTGTCCTTGCTCTCATGAGGGAGGGGTAACTTTGCTTCATTATCCCCAGCCTCTCCAGCCCCCCTTGTCAATGCTGCTGGTCCTAATGTTGATATCACTGCGCATGGAATGTGATGATGTTGATGCATGTACAGACATGTCCTGCAACCTGCCTTGTCACAGCTAGTTGATATCACAGGCTGTATCTGCACATGCACATTGGCCATTTTTATTTTACATTTTATTTTATGGCCTCATGGCATTATTGCTGGATTGATGATCCAGAGTCCCAAGTAACGTTCTGGAGACCCAAGTTCAAGAGACCTGGGGGGGAGGAACTTGTGCATGAAACACAAAAAGCTAGTTCACAGGTGCAGCTGGTAATCAGGAAGGTGAATGAAATGGGATTATTTCAAGAAGTTTGGATTATAAGAGTAAGAATATCTTACTGCAACTGTACAAGGTGCTGATGAGACAATATATGGAGTACTGTGAACAGTTTTGGATCCCTTATTTAAGGAAAGATGTTAGTGTATTGGAGACAGTCATGGAAGGTTCATTAGGATGATCCCCATGTGGAAGGTTTGCCTTATGAGCAAAGGGTCTAGAGGTGATCTCCAAGAAACATACAGGATTCTTAATGGGCTTGAGAGGATGATTTCCTGCATAGGAGAGTCGAGGACCAGAGGGCATAGTCTCAGAATGAAGGGGCACCAATTTAAGACTGAGATGAAAAGGATGTCATCTCTCAGACAGTTGTCAGACTTTGGAACTCCTTGCCACAAGAGCTACTGGGGAAGAGACCTTGTGTATATTTAAGGCACAAGGATAGATCCTTGATCAGGAGGGGAATCAAGGGATATGGGGCAAGGGTAGGAAGGTGACAGTGACAAATATCGGATCAATCATGACACTATTGAATGGTGGAACAGGCTCTCTGAGCTGAATAGCCTACCCCTGTTACTGTTTCTTATGGTCTTATGGAAGTTGAATCAAATGGCAAGTTGAGAGAATGGAAACATAGTTTTTTCGTACATCTCCATCATTGCTGTTTGAATGTACTAGATTTCTGGTTCACTAATGAGACGCGTTTGGGAGAGGAACAGTCTTTAAAAGTAAGACTTAGCAACTATTTAAGTACTCAGGTTACAGCACTGAGTCATTCAGCAAAAATATAGCCAAGGAATGAGAGAATTACCCATGGGACATCATTTACAGTTGGGAATGGGCCATGTTCTGGCTCAATCTACAGTCTAATAATTTATCAGCACTCATTATACCATCACGAAGAACAAAATGCTTAATTATCACTGACACTTATGGAACCATATCCCAACTTGAGTCATTGACATTGGGACCCCAGGAGAAAATTAAAATGAACGCAGTCTTATTCAACTATTTAAAAAATCCCAACACAACATTAAGCGGAAATATTTAACCTCCATGATAATAAAGCAAATACTTCACTGGAATGTTGAGAGATTTGGAAAGGAAGCTATGAGACGGGGGTCACAGAGAGAAAGAGAATCGTCTCTATATGGAGTGGGTGAGATATTTGTTCAGTTCTTCTCTTACTGTCTCAGAAGTTAAAATGGTAAAAAGAAATACAGAGGAGGAGAATGCAATGTGGACTCATTAGAAACAACTTGATTTTTTTCTAAAGTGAATCACTTTAAACAGGAATCATTATGAGGCTGTGAAGAATTTTATATTTGTTCTTGCATCAAATAATTGGATTTTATTGCCATCCTTTTGAGATGAAATGGGAAGCTACAGGAGCTGGCGGTGCTGATATTGTACGGTGTAATGATACTGGAGAGCAGAACTATACTGAATGTAGACCGTAAACTGAGGAGCCTATTGATGGGGTTTCCTTGTTCATGAACTCAGATGGTCTTCCTAGAATCCTGGAGCTGTGTTATCTTCCTTTTATGTTTGCAGAAAGTCAGCCATCCAGATTTAACCTTCAGTTATTTCATGCAAAATTTTAAATGGGCAAGTTTGAATATGGATTTAATTCTTGGGATAGAAAGACAAGCCAGATTTCTTTTTCAGACAGAGCGAGAAATCACAGTTACTCTTGGGAGAAGTGGTAGACAATTTTGTGTGCTTTAACTGAGCTGGTCTGCAATTTATATTTTTTCGGTGAAGAACTCTTCCTGCTATGAGTAGATTCTGAATTATATAAATATGTATGATCCTCTTTAACAAGCTTCGTAAGAGCTATGTGCTTCAACATAATTTTTTGCTTCTTTTCTCTGTACAATGATAGATTGTCAACTCGTAATGGATGAATAGTGTGCACACTTGCACCATTTTGTCACAGTGCCAAGACAACTTTCCAGCTGCTCTAAGTTCATGAAAACATAAGAAATAGCAGAAAGAATGTGTTGCTTGGCTATTTGTAAATGCCCCACGATTAAGTATTGATGGTCTTTGACCTCAATTTCATTTTTGTATGCTGTTCCCATTTCTTTCAATAATCTTAACATCTGAAAATATGTGAACGGGTTTTCTTATATGCTCACTGATTGTGTATTTGTGACTCTCTGGAAGAGAGAATTCCAATGATTTGTAATCCTGTGATTGTCTCTTTTTTTAATCTTAAATGGCAAACCATTTAATCTGAGACTGGGGCCTAGATCTTTCTGTGGACCCAGGAAAACCTGACCTGTATATTTTTCCATGTTCTGACTTGAACTCCATGTGACTTTGCCTGGAGTTTGTGTTTTTTCAGCTCCACACTGCATTTTGAGAACCACTGTGGAGTACAGCAAGAATGCGGTGGGGATGCCATATAAAGCAGTGAAAATTGATTTAACTGTCACTGAAAAATCCTGTGACACTCTTATAAAATACTCATGCAATCACATTGCCAGAGATACTGCAAAGATGTCTCAATTGAAAAACAATTCATATTTTAATTCCCATTGAAATGCTTAAAGAAACAGTCATGTATTCTGAAACCACATCAAATTCAGAAACGATGTCATCATTCTTCTGGGTCAACAAGTGACAGTTTTTTTTATTTTGGAACTCAGCCAAGCATTCACAACTATCAAAACATTATCTTCACAACTCTAAAGTTTAGAATTACAAGAACATATTATGTCTTCCACACTTCACAGCATCTTGACAACCAATCAATAGAGAGGATCCGAAGCGTGGATGTTTATTAAAGGCTTCCAAAGTAAGAGATGTTTGTTCACAGCCAGGGTTATCATAACTTTAAATCCGAGTGCCAACATGGCAAGGAGAGATTTTTGATTATACTATGAAGTTTTTTTTGCTTCCAAATAAAATCTGTCACACTCAGTCATTCTTCTACTGCAAGGTTATCAATTAATCCATTGTTTTCCTTTCCCTTCATTCATTGGTTATGAGTGTTGTTAACACAGCCAGCATTTATGACCCATCCTAAATACCCTCAAGAAGATGGTGAGCTGCTTTCGTGAAGCACTGCAGTCCCTGGATGTAGGTGCACTCAGAGTGCTTTTAGGAGAGGAGTTTCAGTATCTTGACTCCATGAAAGTGCACCTGTGAAAATGTAGCAGTGTTGTAGTTCAGGGAACTTGCCATTGGTGTCATTCTCATGCATCTGCTGCCTCACGCTTCTAAGTGATGGATATTGTGTACTTGGAGAGTGCTGTGAAAGATGCTTGGTGAAGTGTCTCAGTGCATCTTCTCGATGGTATTGACTCTGTGGGCTGAATTTTATCAGCTCAGTGTCATTTTTGAAGAGTTCCCATGAAGGGTTTTATCTGTCAGCACTAGTGAGTTTTCTTTCACTACCTTACCTTGCTTGCAGCATTATCTCTCCAGTATTGTCTCCCCATGGCTCCCTGTATTGTCAGAGTTGCCACAGCCAGAAGTACTGGCCGCCAGTGGCATCACCTGAGATTCCTGACACAATTGCCTTCCGTGAAGTCTAGCCATGCATCCAGTCAAATACCAGCTCTGCAGATGCCCAGCATTGATCCTGTCAATTACCTGAAACATGTCAAACAGAGGGAAATTAACACCCAGCTTTGCTGATGGAGAGGCCCCTGTGCTCAGGAGGAGGTGCATTGGGCCATTATGGATAGAGCGTGCCTGGTCACTTCAGACATTGTTTAGAAGAGTTAGAGGTGACTTAATTGTCATAGTGTAGAGGACAAGCTCTTGGGATGCATTCAAAATAGTATGTTTTATATCAATGTACCAAAGAATCATCGGGGTAGCAAGTTGTCTTTGATCCAGTTTAATTCAGAAAATGCTATGAGTCCTGACAATATTCATGCAATGGTACTGAAGACTTATGCTCCAGAAAGAGATGTGTTCCTAGCCAAGCTCTACTAGTGCAGCAACAACACTGGGATCTACCTGCTGATATGAAAATCCGCCCTCAATTTTTGTCCACAAAAAGTAAGAAAAACCCAAACAATTACCATAATCTCGGTTTACGCGAGATCATCTAAAAGGAATTAAGCTTCTTGAGTGTTGTTGGTAGTTCACCCAATCATAGATGTATAATACTGTTACAGCACAGGAGGAAGCCATTTAACCCTTCATGTTTTCACCAGCAGTCTGAATGACCATCTCACCCAGTGTCAGTCTCCAGCATTCCCATCCGGACAACTGGAGACTATGCCATCAGACTTGGATCTTTCAGGTGGCAGATAATTATTGGACAGGCATGTGACAAGTTACTCACCATGTAATTCCCTTCTCATGTAGCCACAGTATTGATATTGCTGGGTCATGTTCAATTTCTGGGCAATGGATGTTTCAGTGATTTTTAAGTGCAATTGAATGTCAGAGGACATAATTAGATTATCCTTTGCTGGAGATGGTTGTTGTCCAGCACTTGAGTGATGTGGATGTTGCTTGGCATCTCAGCCAAAGCCTGGATGTTGCCCAGGTTTTGTTGCATATGGACACAGGTTCTGTCAGTATCTGATGAATTATGAATGCGTAATCATCAGTGAACATTCCCATCTCCATCTTTATGATGAAGGAGAGGTCATTCATGAAGCAGCCGAAGAGGTTCATCAGAACACCACCCTGAGAAACTACAGCAGTGATGCCCTGGATCTGAGATCATTGATGTCCAAACAACCACAACATTTTGCAAGGTTTGACTCTTAGCAGAAGTATTTTCCCCAGGGTTCTAATTGAGTCGAACTTTGAGGGTGCTACTTGACACCACTCACAGTCAAATGCTGCCGTAATTTCAGAGGCATTCACCCTCATGTCAACCGTTGCTTTCAGCTCATTTGTCTATGGTTGGACCAAGACTAACACAGTCGGGAGCTGAATGCCCTTGGCAGAACCCACATTCAGTGTCAGTGAGCACAAACACTGTGAAGGCATCAGGGCCCTTAGCTGCCAGTTTGCCAGCCAGCAAAGGTCCTGAATTACCTTCTTTTGTAAAGCTGACTGGATCATCTGCCACTGGGATTAAGGACTCAACAGACAAAATTTCTGTTCCGCCTTAGAGACTGGTTGCTCTACTGGGTGGCAACACTCAAGGGAGATGGAAGCTACTGTTAATACATCATACACCTGAGGCTTTGAACTATTGTTAGATACTCAGGCCAAGTGTCAGTGATGCTGTGAGGTGATCACAGGGTTGGGCGTTAGGAAAGGGAGGGATGAGGTAATTGGCAACAAACTTTGAAGGGTGTCTCCCCTTGTTTTCCCAAACCCAGATATCACATTCAGGATCATGGTGGTGGTGGGATAAGACCATAAAATATAGGAGCAGAATTAGGCCATTCAGCCCATTGAATCTGCTTCACCATTTGATCATAGCTGATATGTTTCTCAAACCCATTCTCCTGCCTTTCCCCCAAAAAACCATTGGCCCCCTTACTAAACAAGAACCTACTTACCTCTGACTTAAATGCGCTCAATGATTTGGTCTCCTCAGTCTTCTGCGTCAATGAGTTCCACAGATTCACTACCCTCTGGATGAAGAAATTCCTCCTCATCTCAGTTATATAGAACATAGAACAGTACACACACAGAACAGGCCCTTCAGCCCATGATGTTGTGCCGACCATTGATCCTCATGTGAGGTAAACCTAATGTACGAACCCTCACATTTCTGTGACCATGTGCATGTCCAGCAGTCTCTTAAATATCCCCAATTACCTCGCTTCCACAACTGCTGCTGGCAACGCATTCCATACTCTCACAACTCTCTGCGTACAGAACCCGCCTCTGATATACCCTCTATACTTTCCGCCAAACAGCTTAAAACTATGACCCCTCATGTTAACAATTTCTGCCCTCGGAAAAAGTTCCTGGCTATCAACTCTATCTATGCCTCTCATTATCTTGTGCACCTCAATTAGGTCCCCTCTCTTCCTTCTTTTTTCCAATGAAAATAGTACGAGCTCAGTCAACCTCTCTTCATAAGATAAGCCCTCCATTCCAGGCAGCATCCTGGGCCTAAGTCATGAGAAATATTTCCTAGCGATGGAATAGATCCTGGATGAAAGATCACACAATAAGTAACAGTAAATACTCTCTCAGTAAAATTGCTGTGATCAATCCACAAGCATTTCTGCTCCCAGAGTGAAAGCCAGATGCAAAAGTGCTATAAAGTATTGGAATTCAAAACAAATACTGCATAAAAGCAACAATATATGCATGAATTGATATACCTGTACAATCAAATTCAAGTAGCAAATATGAGTCATATTTTATATGAACCCTTTGACTGGACCCCTTCCTTACAATTGCTAATTTGACATCACATTTGTCTAATACATGCCTTAAGTCAGTAGTAAAATAGTTGAAGCAGAGCAGAAAGCTGGAATACCAGCACATTAATTCAGAACCCTCTCCAAAGCATCCACATCTTTCCTATACTAGGGCGACCAGAACTGGACACAGTATTCCAAGTGTGGTCTAACCAAAGTTTTATACAGCTGCAACAAGATCTCATGGCTCTTAAACCCAATCCCCCTGTTTATGAAAGCCAAAACACCATATGCTTTCTTAACAACCCTGTCCACCTGGGTGGCAATTTTAAGGGATGTCATTAATAAAAATTACAAAGAGTAGATGCCCAAGAACAGAGCCCTGTGGAACACCACTCACCATTCTGACTTCCAGGCAGAATATTTTCCTTCCACTACCACTCACTGTCTTCTGTCGACCAGCCAATTCTGTATCCAGACAGCTAGATTTCCCTGTATCCCATTCCTCCTGACCTTCTGAACGAGCCTACCATGGGGAACCTTATCAATTGCCTTACTGAAGTTATAGAGTCATAGAATTATTTAGACATACAGCACAGAAACAGAACCTTCGATCGAACTCGTCTGTGCCGACCCAGATATCCTAAACTAATCAGTCCCATTTGCCAGCCCATTTCCCTCTAAACCCTTCCTATCCATGTCACCCGTCCACTTGACTTTTAAATGTTGTCACTATATCAGCCTCCACCACTTCCTCTGGGTAGCTCACCTCTCTGCATGAAAAAGTTCCCCGTCAGGTCCCTTTCCCCCTCTCACCTTAAATGTATGTCCCCCTAGTTCTGGACTTCCATCCCTGGGGAAAAAACATTGTTTATTCACCTATCCATGCCCCCTTATGATTTTATAAATCTCTAGTTCTGGATTCCCCCCACCCCAGGAGGAAAAGATCTTGTCTATTCACCCTATCCGTGCCCCTCATAATTTTCTAAACCTCTAGAAGGTCACCCCTCAGCCTCTGACACTCCAGGGAAAACAGCTCCAGCCTATCCAGCCTCTCCCTGTTCTAAAGTGTCGTGCCTTCACTCTGAGACTGTGTCCTTCGATCCCAGTCTCTCCTGCTAGTACAATCATGTTTTCCATGTCCACTCTTGTAAGGCCTTTTAGTTTCAACCTTCATCCTCCTCTTCATCCTTCTAAACTCCATCAAGTACAGACCCAGAGAACTCAACCACTCCTCATATGCCAAGCCATTCATCCTCAGGATTACTCTTGTCAACATCCCTTTGACGCCCTCCAATGCTGACGCATCTTTCCTTAGATTCAAGGCCCAAAACTGTTCATAATATTCCAAATGCAGCCTGACCAGAGCTTTTTACAGTCTTAGCAATACATCTTTGCTCTTGTATTCTAGCCTTCTTGAGATCCTAAATTGCATTTGCCTTCTTAATTACCATCTGAACCTGCATGTTCGCTTTGAGAGCTTCCTGAGTTATGATACTGAAGTTCTCCGTGCTTCGATTTCTTAACCTTTCCCCATTTAGAAAATAGTCTGTGCTTCCATTCCTCCAAACAAAGTGAGTAACCTCACACTTTCCCAGCTGGGGGTGTTCAGTGGAAGTTCAACTAAAGAATCCACAAACAGTTCTTCGAACCAGATTCTTTGCAAGTTCCGCAGTGATATGGCAAATGGAGGTCTTTTATGGTGAGTGGGTATATGTATGCTTTTCCAATTTTTTCCCCCCATTAAGAGCAGTACAGAGGCTTAGTGGTTAGCACTGCTGTCTCACAGCACCAGGGAGCTGGGTTTGTTATGTTCTGGGACTCTCTTAATAAACACAAATAACATATCACAGATCATTCTGCTTTAAAGCGATAGCTGTATTCCTCTGCAGCCTTGTGCTATCGAAAATCATGCTATTTAAAGCTGCTATAGAAAATCACGTGATAGAAGGTCGTGAATAGAAAATCATTATTCCCGTTCAGCAGAAAGTTCACATCATCCAAACAATGTCCTCAATTTGTCAATTGCATTATAGCCAATTTGCACTGACAAAATGTGTGTTGCAGGAGAACTGAACAAGTGAGGGGCTGGAGAACGCACAGCAGGTCAGGCAGCATCTGAGGAGCAAGAGATTGACATTTCGGGCATAACCCATCTTCAGGACTGAAGTTATAGCAAAATGACCTGTATTTCTTTCCCCCTATATCTACATAAGGGCTTCAATTGGCAGTGGAGCAGGAAAACTATCCATGGTATTCCCATCACAAACTTTATTGAGTGGGAGGCAGGGAAGTGGTGAAATATCCATCTCACAAGCTTATTTAATAAATGCCTCTTACCATTAGAAAGGGCACAGGTTTCTGCCTAGTGTTGGACCATGAAGTGTAATCAAGTTTTTTTTTTGCTTTATTCACTCATGGAATGTGGGTATCACTGGCTGGCCAGCATTTATTGCCCATTCCTAGTTTCCCTTGAGAAAATAGTGGTGAGCTGTCTTCTTGAACCGCTGCAGTCTATGTCTAATTTAAAACATGTAATGAAAGACATACATCACTATTTGTAGCCAATGAATAATTTCCAGTCTTTTGTGATTTACAATTTGTATTGTTGCATTTAAACTAATCTTTGTATATTCTTTTGAAAATTGAAACTGCCTAATTGTTACCTTCAATTCATTTCAGTAATTTTTCTTCATTATGCTCAACCATTAGACCTCATGAAAAATATATTTAAATAATAGAAGCTGATGGAAGTATACTATAACTTTCACCAATTTCCTTTCAGCTTATGAGTTGCATGAATGTCCTGATCCTCGACCGTTTGCCAATGGCATTGTCACAGAATCTGGTTACAATGTTGGACAATCCATTTCATTTGAGTGTTTACCAGGTTATGAACTTATCGGCCACACTGTTCTGATCTGTCAGCATGGAATTGACAGAAACTGGGATCACCCTATACCAAGATGTGAAGGTATGATTCACCCCTTTTATTGATATCAATGATGTTTTATAAATTGCTTTTTATGCCATTTGTTAGCAGCTGGATATAGAATAAGTAATAGCTGTTATTTTACATTTGATGCAGAGAGCCATGGAGTTCACTCAATTTATTTTTCAAGATATTTGAGCATATGTTAGAATATTTTACAGTCAGATCTTTGTTCTTAATATTGCATAATAATGCATTTTTCCTCAATTGTTACTATTTTTGTCTTAAGCTGGTGAACTTGGTGTAGTCATTCTAACATTAAAGCCATGATGAAGGCTGTGTAACATCACCTGGTATACTCTGTGTTAGTATCAGTATCAGGTATTTTGGATAATTAATACTTTCCTTTCATGGAATAGAATGTATGTACTTTTTTTATGAAAGATTGGGAACACTATAGTGTACATACTATATGCAAGGCTCGTCACAAAGTCATGTAAAAGGAGGCAATTTAGCCCATTATGTTTACGTTGGCTCTCCAAATGAGCATTATGATTTAATGTCAACCTACCACCTTTTCCACATATTCAACATTGATATGACTCACCGGAGTAGCATGTTGGAAGTCCTACTATTCCGGGAGTTGTCATAAAAGTTAACAACATTAAAATAAATATATAAAATTCCCCAACTCATCTGATTGTCAGACACAAGTTGATAGAAAGCATGGGTGAGAATGCTGTAATGAACACGAATTGCTATTTATTACAAGTAAGTATCCTTTGGCTACAGGTAAACAATTATGAACCATCAGCGTGTGACTCTACAAATTAAAACATTCATCGCCTTAGACACATACACACATGGCGCACACACGGTCACTTACTCACACTTGCACAGACACACAATGAGTGAAGGAAAGTTGAAAGGCATTTCATTGGTTCCTATTCATGAGTTACTAAGGTAACCATCATGACTCTTATACCAGTTGGAATGTTGCTTTTCGGTCAACTTTTTCTCATGGTGCCTCCACTGGTTTGCAAGAGATACAGGTACATGTTTCATGAATTAAATATCTCTGAATTATCAGTTAAAAGTTACAGCTTGCAACAACTGTTGAAGGAAAGATGATTTGGTTTTCTTCATTTTTTTTTATTGTGGAGAATGGAGAGACAGCCCCTGTGCTGATGGAGATAAAAGCATTTCTCTCACTATTTTTTCTCTCAGTCCTAAGTTTTTCAGTTAATTGAGAGCCAATGACATAATTGTTGGCAGACAAAACACATTTGTCATCAAAAAGCGGCCAATTGTTCATGGACCAATCAACTTCTCGTTGTCACCCAGCAGCATCTGTGTGTATACAGAACCCCTCAGCTTGAATCCATCTGCAACTACTTAATTACTACTTGTTCAAACAGCTATTTACACGATACTTGCCATGAGTGCTAGATTACTTGCTTTTCATAACTTTCAAAAATCCTTTCATCATTTCTTTCTCATTTTGGTCCACGATTTAAAAAAACATGAAAAATACAAAAACACAGTCTAAATTTCTGCCATTTTTAAATACCATTAATTTTAATGCTGTGAATTTATAAAGTATACTTTACAAACTGAGATGATGAAATAAAATGGAAAAAAAACATTCTTTCATCAGAAATTATTTATTGTCTCCCATATTAATGCATTATTTCTTTTATTTTAGAGACTTACAATGCTAAGTTACTCATGGCTGTAGATCAATTTGTACGACATGTAATGATTAATTGATTCTCATATTGCCACCTTAACATTGTGATAAGTTAGTGCTGCGTGCAAAAAATTCAAAGTGGCTATCACTAATGCATTTAAAAATCCCTGCGTTTCCTTTCTAAAACAATTAAAACTGTTATTTAAAACAGTTATTTATGCTAACCAGATTTGATGCTCATGTTGTCATCCTAAAGAGACTTGTCTTCCTAATTTCAGTTCCCTGTGGAGGCAACATCACCACTTACAATGGCACAATCTACTCTCCTGGCTATCCAAATGAATATCCAAACTCTCAGGATTGCACATGGCTTGTGACAGTGCCTGTGGGCTATGGGATTTACGTCAACTTAACTGTGCTGCAAACTGAACCTGGCAATGACTTCATTACTATATGGTATGAATTTCTGTTCCATTTGCACATTTCGCCATCTACAATGATCATTTGCTGCCCAGTACACTGCAAATCCTCACTGGTTGGGATGGCCACCCAGCAACACAGCATATTAGTTAGTCAAATTGAATGTTGACATTACTTTGCTGGAAACAAAAATGAAAATTATTTGAGGCAGATAATGCTCCACTGACCACGAATATTTTGGGAATCAAAGAAGTAGATGATGCCAAAATTGCAGGTAATCTCACTGACTATGGACCAATAGAGAATTCGGTGCTCAAAGCACCAGCCCAAACCTCATCCTATTCCAAGTACATCCATCTACTTGAGATTGATTCCACTTTTCTCAATTTTACAGCGCCCTCCCCACACCACTGTCAATCTATAAGAACTATTTATACAACCTCTGACTCACTGATTTAAAACTTCTTTTCATGAGAGTTTGTTATGCTTACATGATAGTTCATTCTTTTCTGTCATTTAATCACCATTGTCCCTCCATTTTTCCTCTTTGTCCCTGGCCCTGCTCCTCTTTAACAGCTGGTTTGTTTGTTACATTCCTGACTCAGATGAAAGGCAATCAACTTGAAACATGCACTCAACCTTCCTGTCCTAACTGATGTTGCTTGTCCTGCTCAGCTTTCTTCCAAAGCTGTCTGTTTCTCACACTGGCACAAGGCTACAAAGCAGAAGGTTGGTGTAGGGTAGATTTAAATTGAAGATCAAGTGAGTGTGTGCTAATCAGGTCCTTGAATTTTGTATCACCCACTTGACCTCAATGGAAGGTGTCCACCTGTGTTGAACTTGGAGCAAGGGCATCATTTATTCATTATGCTTTGAACAAAAGACAACTTCATAGATTTCACAAGAATTTTCTCACCTCATTTAACCATTGGAAATGTTCATTGGGAGGGAGTAAAAGAGCAGACATTGTCATGAAGCATAAATATCATAAAATCCAGTGCATTGATCTAGGAGCTGTTTCACTTGCATCTTTTTTTGGTTAACTGTATCAGGATCACATCAATGCCCAAGTCCTTTACTCAATATTGAAAGTCATAATGATCTTCAGGAAGACACAAAATATGCATTGGAGTAGGATGAGATAAATCTTCTAATTTTTCTTTCTGTTTCAAAATTGCCTTCAATTGCCAAGGCCCAAGCTTCAGAAGTTTCTCTCTAAAACCTCTCTGTTTCTAAATCACCTCCCTGAAGACACAGAGGTGTTGGAGAAAAGACTGGCTGTCAAATTTTCTTTGACAATGCTACTGTGAAGTTAATTCATTTTTGCAGCATTAAAGGTGCTATGTATATACAAACTATTGTTGTGGTAAGTCAGATGACAGCTGAATAGTGAAATAGGCAGACAGCTTAGTTTGGTTTATAAATAACTTCAATTCTAAAGGAGAAGAATTGAGGCATATTAGAAGAAATTGGAACAATAGGTTCAATTTATCAAAAGCAATGGGTGAATTTAGACCCAAATCCTATACCTGAGAAAAATCATGTGAATGAATTCCCTCCTCATCAGACAGTTGGAACTGAATTAAAACACAAAAATTCATCTTGTACTGCTATGACTTGATAACACTTCATAGAAGAAATGCCAGCCTCCTTTATTTTTTATTTATTTCTGTGCACACTATTTCTCATAATTCATCTAAAGTTTCACTATCTACTTTCAGGGATGGAGCTCAGCAAAGTGCACCTCAGCTGGGGGTGTTCAGTGGAAGCTCAACTAAAGAATCCACATACAGTTCTTCAAACCAGATTCTTTGCAAGTTCCGCAGTGATATGGCAAATGGAGGTCTCTTTGTTTTAAACTTTTATGGTGAGTGGGTCTATGTATTTTTTTCCTTTTTTTTACCCTGTTAAGGGAAGCACGGTGGCTCAGTGGTTAGCACTGCTGTCTCACAGCACCAGGGACCTGGGTTCAGTTCTAGCCTTGGGTAACTGTCTGTGTGGAGTTTGCACATTCTCCCCGTGTCTGTGTGGGTTTCCTCCAGATTCTCCAGTTTCCTCCCACAGTCTGAACATGTGCAGGCGAGGTGGATTAGCCATCAGAAATGTAGGATTACAAGAATAAGGTAGTGGGATGAGTTCAGGTGGAATGCACTTTGGAGGGTCAGTGTAGACTCGATGGGTGGAATGGCCTGCTTCACTCTGTAGGAATTCTATGATTTAATGATTTTGTTCTCAGTACTACAGATCCATGCTATGTTGTAATGTAATGATTAGAGACTTGTGCTTCCAAGTATTCAGCTGTACCTACACTTTGCTCATTCCTATAACACTCGCAAAGGTTTTTCATTTTTATCTTTGCTCCTGATAAACTGCATGTGAAAATTGCAGTTTATAATAAGGGTAACAAAACCCTACTATTCAACATTTAAGTGGTGAAGGAGCACTGCTGGACAAAATAACTCTCCTTTGATAATGATGATTCTTAAACTGTTGAAGGTGCCACTCCCTCTTTAAAAATGCTGTGTAGAAGAATTCAACTTCAAAATGATGTTTGAGAAAATGGTTTTAGTTTGAGATGTTGTCCAATCATTTAGAGAAATGTTTTTGATGTCTTTTTGTTTGTATCTATAAAGCTGGTATCACTGTCACATTCCATCAATAATAGTATGAGAGAGCATTTTGATTGTACAGTTCCACTGAGATACAGCTCCAGGTAGCAATGTTTGCATTGCATGTCTTTGATTTTCTTATATTACATTAAATGCCTACATTATGAACTCTGGGCTTACTACACATTTGCTGACATTTCTTGCATTCATGGGTAAAATTGGACATTTGAGTTCTAAAATAATTGAATTCTCCTTTTAGCAATTAAAAAAAAAATTGGTATATATAAAGCACTCTTTCTTCTCGGAGGATCTATAAAACTTTAACTGTGAATATTCTGTAAAGCTGGGTAATTTGTAAAAAGCATGATACCAGCTGAGAGATATTAGCTCTTCAGTCAGTAGTAAGCCTCAGCAAGACATTATCCATCACTTTTTCTAATCATGTTATCTTTGAGAAATGCAAATCTTTTGGATGAGAAAAGAAAAGTGTATTAACTCAATAGTTTTATTTAACTTGCCATCTGAATTCCATTCTGATTGGGTGAGTGACAAGAGTATGGCCCTAATTCCCATTGCTCTCAAACCTTAGTGAGTATCCATTGAATCAACATGACATCTCCATTTATCAGGAGAAAGTGAGGTCTGCAGATGCTGGAGATCAGAGCTGAAAATGTGTTGCTAGAAAAGCGCAGCAGGTCAGGCAGCATCCAGGGAACAGGAGAATCGACGTTTCGGGCATAAGCCCTTCTTCAGGAGCACATCTCCATTTATCACTCCACTTGTACGTTACCCAAGCTGCCAGGTTAGCATAGAACTATGACCAGATTTGCACATTACTACTGGAAACTGCATTTAACCCTGCCAAACTCATTAGATTTGGAATTCTCAATGATGCCTACTTTGTTTGAAAAAGTGAGAAAAAGGCAAGTGCAACAGGTGTATCTCGCTCCTCTTAGGACATGCCAAATTGCTTTAAACCCAAGAATCTGTGCAAGAATATCACACCATGAACCTGACTGACGACACTAAATTTGTTGCCCGCATAATTCTTTCACCCTCAGACTATTTCGCACATGTTAGCCAGTCATGAAATCACATCCTGGACACTTTTGAATCCTGTGAACATTTGCATATATGGGTGAGCATATGGGTGGATATGGTCAGTCCGTGCTTGCTGCAACCAGCTGGCAGGATATACTGTTTGACATAGACTGCAAGTCTTTGTGTCACAAAACTGATATTCGTAGCATCCCACCAGCACTAATGTTCACATATTTCATTTTGATGATGAGCAGAACTTTTTTTTTGATTTGCATATTTTCTTACACATTTCATATATGTAAGTGTTTGCCAAATTTGATTTTAGTGCTGCATGTAAAAATGTCCTTGCATGTCTTTATGGACTCCACCCTGCACTCAAATCTATCTTTAAAATGGAGCAATCAGTTGAGCCCCTTTTCCTTGATTTCTTTGTCAAAACATCAGCCAATGGTTCTCTAATACGACCCATGCAAGTCCACTTTGTTCAGTATCTGTGTTGAGATTCCTATGATGGTAAATAGGATTGGAGGATTTCTTCACTTGCAGGCTGAATGCTAAAAAAAGAGTGCATTTAAAAAGTCCTGCGAAATTGGCTACCCTGAAGAGATCATTTATTGAATATAGCTCAAACTCATAAATGGGTCTAATGCTGTCAGTTTTGGTCTGAAAAGCTTCCTTAGATTACTCTAGAATGGGAAAGAATCTGAAATGATCAAGCACAAGGTGAAGTTCACTTTTTTGCAAGATTTGTGATGCAAGTTCACTGTCTCGTGCTGCTATCCTACAGTACCAACACAGGTGGTGTTGGTCACTTAACAGCATGCTGTCAGCAAGCCAAACACATGTTCTGTTAAACACGCAAATTTGTTCATGTACTATATGAATTTCAATGCCAGTGTGCTGCTAGATCTGTTGCACAGCCCAGAGATTGGTGTCTAACTGTATCAAATAGCATATCACTTTGGCTGTTCACAATAAGCATGCTACTGAACATGTTCAGAGAGCTGAGAGGTCAAACCATGTTCAAGCAGCTTGTATTTGTAAAATTCTCAACACAGTGGCCAATATTAGCTATAATTCCACAACTGGGCACTTTGTACTGTGTGTCCAAAGAATTATGCTGACAACCAATTTAGGATTAGGGGAAAGTGAGTACTGCAGATGCTGGAGATTAGAGTCAAGAGTGTGGTGCTGGAAAAAGCACAGCAGATCAGGCAGCATCTGAGGAGCAGGAAAATCAATGTTTTGGGCAAAAGCCCCTCCTCAGGAATGAGGAACCAGTTTAGGATTGTCTGTCAGGCTCGCCAGTGTGGCACAGATGCACAGACTGGGAACTACGTATATTACACTTTGTCAAATACTGTGTTGAGGTCTGTATGCAACAAGCGTTTGGCCCTTTACTGTCCATTTGGCATGTCATTTCCCTCAACAAGATCAAGGATATTTTAACATGATTATCTCATTGTTAAACTCACGATCTGAGCATCATGATCTGTCAGTTTGAATGAATTGCATTAGTTGAGCATGAATATAAAATTCCCTTGGTACTGCCATTTTAACCCTAAAGTGTTACCATTTCTTTGGACTGTCACCTGGTTCCAGGGCCTAGCTAGAAACTTCCATTCTCTCAACTGCCTACGTTTTTGTATCACTGAGCAGATTAATCGAGTCAGTAAAATAAGAAAGTGAAATGACCATATTGATGATAATCAACTCTGTTCTTCTTTCCCTTATGAATTCATCAAACTAATGAATTACACTTTTATCTGTAAATTTTCTTTAAATAAAATATACCTTTCATTCATCTTTTGTCTGAAGTTGAAACAGCAATCTTCCATCAATTTTTACTTTCTGGGTCTGAAGACTGCAAGGATGAGCCTCAGTAACAAACTGTTTTCTCACTGACGCTGTCCTGTAATTTCCCTGGGCTCTGTTAAAATATAATTGTGTTGGATATGTCAAATACCTAAAAAGAGTAGCTTTGCCTAAGCAGTATAGCATTTGAAGTATGACTGTTAATTTAATTCAGCATCTCCACTGGGAGAAAAGCGAGAATCTTAAAAGCTGCTTTGAACATTGAGAGTAATAATGTGACTGTAATACACTCCACATCGTGCTCCCATAATGAATTCAGTTTCCAAACTGTGTGCCATCTCTGAACTCACCTATGCAGCATGGAAATTAGCCACTTAATGACAAGCATACAACTCATTATAGATGGTAGACAAGAGCTTAGTTAGGATGAGATGGCTGCTATTATTCTCCCAACTAAAAAGTGGGGTCATAGCTCACCCATAGTAATGAGCTTCATTTGTCTTCATCTTTTAACACCTACAACTGTGTTGTTTAGGCCTCACCATTATACATTGCTGATGGCATTCATTTTGCCTGCTGTTGGTTTAATCACCTGACTCAGTGAATTTTGTTCAAGCTGAAATGATAATTTGGAATAAAAGATAGTAAAATTGAAATAATTCATCAGTTAAAACAGAATACATAAAGCTGATGGACTAACACATCAATTTGATTGGGTTTTTTGCTGCAGTTACTTAATATGATGATGGTACATTGGAAATGACTGAGTGCTGCTCTGGGTTTGAATATAATTCTTTCATCTTTGGGACTTAAATATGAAATGGAGTCTGTCTGACAGGTTAAAAGCCCCCTCTTTCTGATGTGTGTAACATACCCAAACAAAATGAATTCAGGCAGAGTCAACTTAGTTCCTGGAGGGTATGAATCTTGAGCTCAAACTGCTGGTAATTAGCTACTAACTGGCAATAAATTGGCTGCCTCATTCAGACAGGGCATGAGGATGGCTGGTGCAGAAAGTGTAAAGATCACACTAGTGCAGCAAGGGGTGCTTTCCAAGATTTGCTTGAAATGTAGAATTGGGAAAATTTTAAACGTAAGTTTAATGATAATTTTAACTACTTCTGTGGCTGATCAAACATCACTTTTTTTTTGCTGCAGTTGAGTCCCAAGACTAAAGGATTATTCTTGGAACTGGTCGTTCTTTATTTCAGAATGCAAATGAAATTATAGCAAGGCTTCAAAATAAATAAGTACTTCAGATGATACAATGAATCTTTGCCAGTGTTCACACATATAATAACCAGCTACTGGCATTTCTGCTGTTGCTCCATTTTATGTTAGAGCAAAGATATGCACATTTGAAATGCTAATAGTGCTGTTTGTTTCATGTCAAATAATTTAAAAGTTATTATTATTTGTGATGCTTTTGGTTTTTTTCCCATGTCTTCCTTGGCATACTTTATTGATCTTCTGAGAATTAAATATCGGTAAAAGCAATGAGAATAGCTTTGGCAAAATGTTGGTAAGATCCTATTCAGACATGGTTATGTTACAAATTCTTAAACACAAAGGTACCAAACATTCTGCGAAATTTACATTTTGTAATCTTATCAAAATTCTGATTTTTGTCAGGGCAGACAGCCAGAAAATGTAGGAAGACATCAGGAATCCCAAGTCCCCTAATCTTGGCATTTCTCACTTTTGTGACATGCACTGTAGTTTGCAGGTCCCAGAGGCAATTGATAATTTACAAGATCAGCTGCCTCCACTAGAATCAGATTTTGGAATTTCTCATGTCAAAAACCTGGCATGTGAAGTTTGGACCAGCTAAGAGCAAATCTGTTCTCAATACATTTCAGTTGGATAGCCAGGATCCCCTTTTAGACAGCTGAGTTGTGCCTGCAGACATAAAGTCCCAAGACTCCTTGGGGATAGGGTGTCAGGGGTCCTTTGGGAATTAGAGGACAGATATCCTCTGGATGGAGATGTCAGAGATCCGAGAGGGAGGTGGGGAGGAACAGTTCAGGTGCCTGTCGAAGCTGTTAACTATGGCGAGGATTTTGACTATAAGGTGTGTAAACTCTTAGAATAGTGAAACTTGTCAAGATCTATCAAGAAGTATCAACAGATCTTGATCTGGTGAAGTGTCAAAATGTCCATTTATGAACGAAAATGCTTTTTTCTCAGTAGAGTGTGTTCTGCAATATAGAAATTTAAGGAAAAGAACTTTTTTTTCTTCTATGTGCATGTACTTGTGGTACTCAAGTTGGCATAGTAGGTGAGGGGCTGAAAATGTGTTGCTGGAAAAGCGCAGCAGGTCAGGCATGAGCCCTTAAAACGTCGATTCTCCTGCTTCTTGGATGCTGCCTGACCTGTTGCGCTTTTCCAGCAACACATTTTCAGCTCTGATCTCCAGCATCTGCAGTCCTCACTTTCTTATAGTAGGTGAGGGGGAAAGGGTGTACGATAGGAGACACTAAGTTGGTGTCGAAGAAGACAAACTGAGGAGATTGGGTAAAGGGTGTTTCCTGGTGTAGTGAAGCTAAGGAAGTGTGTGATGGGGCTTGACAGGGTTGGAGGAATGTTGTATATTTCTCCTCTTCAGGAAAAATAAGGAATAGAAGTCCCAAATTCCAACTAAGTATTGAACAGCAAGATGAGATTTTCACTAATGAGCAGCAAGGGGACTATTTGTGTAAATTAGCATGTATTAGCATCCTTATTGTTATGCAATCTCGTCTTATTGATCTGCAGTTTCCCATTCTCCCACCTGCCATATGGAAACTAGACAACACCTCTACTAATGATGTTTTGAATTAATTTTGATAAGTTTCCATCGACTGTTTAATTTTTGTTCTTGTTACAGTGCACCACCACAATCAAAATTGTTTAAGATTAATTTTAAAATTGTAGGAACGAGATGATGATAACTCCTGACATGAAAGTCAGAGCAATAACCTGACGACATCAGCCTAGCTCACTGCTTGCTAGTCTGGGCCTCCAGTTTGGGCACCGGACACCTGCATCTCTGGGTGTTTTTCATTGGTAGTGACCTCTCGCAGCCCCTGTTCACCATGATCTCCAAGCCCCTGTTGATAAAGCGTGGTGCCAATTTCCCTCTGTCTGACATGAATGTGAGAATTCACCATGCCCATTGAGAACCCGTGCCAAATGGAGACGTCAAAGTATTAGATGGGGTCCAAGCATGATGGACAGTGAAAGTCTCTTAACTTCACTGCTAAGTCTGTTTTTCTGAAAAATTCACTTACAACCGCACTGAGTACCGTCATGTGATTTCTCATCAGTAATTCAAGCATCATTGCATCTTTCAAGATAGTTGTCCAGGTTTTCTAGTTGAATTATCTTTAAAATGAAGATATTTTTGTCCTAACAATTAAATGGTGCGTCTCCAACCATTAAATGCTCTGTGTGGCTTCCATAAACATATTATCGATACGGACTGAAGGGATGTCTTTCATTGTTGGGGACTAAGGTAGCGGGGTGAGGTACTTGGGAGCTTGATAAGTTGTGTAGACCTGCCATCCCTCCTCCATGGGGTTAGAATATATACCATGATGTCAATCAGTGTTAGTCATCTGATAGAGGTTGAAATTACTTGAGACTGCTTCAAAAATCTGCCTTTCTAAGAATTCAACTCCTGATTCCAGCCAATAAATATTAAAATTTAACATTACGTATAAGCATATCTGAACATTGCTGACCAATGCGTCCCCTTCGACTATAATAAGTGCTAGCTTTCGTCACTTTCCGTGATGGTGAATAACAAACCATTTCTGTTTTAAGCAGTATGTTAATCAGAATGTTAACCTGCATTCTCTACAAAGCAATATCATAACAAACACACCCTAGAGACCCTAGTTTACTTGCACTGATTTTGAACCATCAATATATATTCAGCAATATAAGAATTATCTTGAAGTGCTTCAAACAGCTTGACTAAGTATGAAAACCATGATTATAACACAGAAAGGAAAAAATTAGATCATTTTAATCATGTTCAGTTGTCATCCAAATGATTACACTTCATCAAACATGGAATCAAAGCCAGAGAAGTCAGCTTCACTCTTGACAGGATGGGGGACAGTCAGAAGTAGGCTTTCTTTAGCATTTTTCCTCATGTTGCTCAAACTAGTCGCTTGCTAAGTTTCCACCGCAGTAAAGTCTATTCAGCATAATAATCTTACACACAATAGGTTTCCTCATTGTAAATTGTACCTTGACCTTACTGTTGTAGTGATTCACTTGCATATCTCTGAATCACTACAACTAGATGTTCCAAATAGTTCTTTGTTTCATTTTCTGAATATGGAACTCATTAAGAGGTTGCACTCCATGGTTTGTTTGGATAGGAAACTGATTGCCTCAGATTTGAGGATGTCATGAGCCTGCAACACAAACTCTCCAGCTAAGGCTAAAATCTCAGAGACACTGAAAGAGAAGTCAAAAACCCTCATTCATTTCACATGATCTGAGTCAAATTTAGCTTTAGCAGTCACACAAAATTGGCAAGGATGAGGCATTTGACTGTTTTACATCGCATCTGATTCTTCATTTTCCTTTGAAGAAGGTTGTGAGTTCCCTCCCAAAAGCTCTCCTCCTCACTCCCCTCTATTAAGATGCTGTTTAAAAATGAAGCTATTTTGAGTAAGCCTTTAGTGAGCTGTTCTAATATCTCCTTCAGCCTCGTGCCCACTCTTCGTATATTGCACTTCTGTAAAACATCTTTGAACTTTTGAACTGCATATCAGTGTTTTATGTATGATTGCTGTTTTATTTAGGTGGAATAATTGATTGTAAGAAAATAAGTGGGTTTTGATGATGATAACTCTAACTTGAAGTGAGTCATATTGCCTTCCTAGACCACTCATTTGAATCCTATTGTGTGCTGCTCTATTTAAAGAGCTCAGAGAACACTTGTATATTGCTCAGACTTCAGATCACACTTCTCTTTGCATTTCCTTTATATTTGTCCCACTATTCCTTAACTTATTTGCTTGATATTTTCCTCCAACTTGACTCCCTTGTCTTTCTGACAACTGATGTGTCTTTGTTAATGGTTATTGATGCTGCCACAGTCCACTTAGAACTATCCAAGACTCCCTTGCACCTTATTCTCACTATGTAGGCAATAAATTGATTTGACATTTCAGTAAAGACTGAGGGGGCATCATGTCCCAAGAAACTTTCTCTCTTACTGCAGCTGCAAAAATCCAGTTGATAATGTCAAAGGCAAATTGAGTAAAAGGACAAGTGTATGATATTGAAGAGAAAAGAAGGGAGCATGTTGAATGGTAATCATTTGGACTTTTTAAAAATCAAATGCAAATTTAATGTAAAGCAAATCACATGGTACTCAAAAATTGTGGGCATGTTTCTTTTTAAAGCACTTAACTAATTCTAAAATGAAGTAATTCCAAAATATTTTGTCCATTTCTATGCTAAAGAACAGCTTAAACTTTGAGTGGATGAGATGTGGTAATTGTAACTGTAACGTCAAATGTTGTCGTTTTCATTGCAGCGTATCAGCTGAGGAAATGTCGCCCTCCTGTCTCTGTACCAAATGCTGAAATATTCACTGAAGATGAAGAGTTTGAAATTGGTAATTCTGTGATCTATTTTTAATGTCAATTATCAGGAGGGATTGTAGTAAAGACCCATCTGGTTCATCAATTCCCTTTAAGCAAGAAAATCTGCCATCCTTACCTTGTCTGGCCTGTGTGTGACACCAGATTCACGGCAATGTGTTTGATTCTTAAATGGCTTCTGAAATAGCCTAACTAGCCACTCAATAGCAATTAGGGATGAGCAAGCAATGCCTGCCTTGCCAATGATATCCACATCCCACACAAGAAGTTTAGGTTGCAGTGCTTAATGTTTCTTCATTTAGTTGCTTGTTTCTGGAGATTGTGGTCCCAAGGACCTATAGACTTTCAATCTCTGTATAAAAGCCTGAAGAACAAGGTGATGAAGCCCATCAGAGGATATCTACTCTGAGGAGAAATGTTGAGGTTTCCTCAGGAATTTTGGCAGTGTCCCTATCAGCCCTTTGCAGGGGCACAAAAATGCCACAGAAAATTTAATAATGGTTTCTAGGGTTCAAGACAGGATTCCACAGGTGAGATTTAGGTTTGGTCCCTAATAAATCTCAATGTCTCATTTCCGTGTCTCAGAACAGAAACTCCCAGCCTTAGACTCAGTCTACCTTGCCTTTGGAATGTAATGATTCCATTGTCTGTACACTTCCAAAGGTGGCATCAGAAATTGTAAAATGTACTTTGGTTTCCCTCGAGATCTGAGTTCCCTCTGCTGCTTTGCATACCTCGATTATACGAGGCTTGCAACTCCTGGTTGCCAGGTTGCTTGGTCCTGTCACCTTTATTAAAGCTGCAACAGATCTGATTGCTTTCGTCCAAGCCCCTGGCTTCCCATGTCTCCTCTGTCTTGTGGCCTACAGCCTTCAGTGTCTAGTTCCTGCTAGCTTTGTCCAGACTGCTTGACCCTATTAACATCCTGTACCCCCAGCTCCCCCTCCTCCTCTCTCCCCCCCTTCAGCCCCCTATTATCTGATTCATCCCAACCTCTGTTGTGTGACCCTTGATTTCTCATGTTTGATTTTCTATCTCCTCACAGCCTCCCCTCCCTGATTGAGCTCCATCTTCCATGCCCGGTCTTCCCTTTCTGGTTGCTCCCACCACAACCTCCCCTTTCTGATTTACCTATTTGCTGAAGGACAGGTCCTCTTGTTTCTGTTTGTAACAGGATACCCCACAATTACTCCCATCTCTTCAGACCAGCCCCTGCTTTACTTAACCCTCGCTTTGCTCAATGGCAATACTGGGATGAGAACTCCCAAAAATGAGACTGAGAGGAATTTGATTTGCGAGTCCACAACCTACCATATGCAAACGATGCCATCCCCAACATTACCTGGGTGATAGTCTGGGAGGTTGAAGACAGCTGACATTTGGGTCTGTTGAAAAAAATCGAGAAATGTTAGCATTCAGAAAAATCGACAAGAATTTCTGAGGTATTCTCAACTATATTTGCTTTGTTTATGTGCTTGTCCTTAACTCTGCTCTTGTATACATCAAGGTGACATTATCAAGTACCAGTGCCTCCCTGGGTTTACTCTGATTGGAAATGAAATATTAACGTGTCGTTTAGGAACACACCTGCAGTTTGAAGGACCTCCTCCATCATGTGAAGGTACTTTCAGAAAAGATATAATTAAATAACAGTAAATACTGCAGCAGGAGCTAATTGTAGGTGCAGATCAATTATACATCAACTGTGATGTTTCATCACAGGAAGTGATACTTTGATTCTCATTCCTTCTTTTTTGTAAATTGTGCTTTTAATTTATCAATTTTTGTTGTTTGTTTTGTCTGTGGGAGCAGCCACAATTGAATAACTCAGTAACTCACACCTGAGGCTCTTGCACAGCATCCCCGTGGTTTTACATGCACTCTCACCATAGGCTGTTTCATCCAATGATCTAAATGTGTGTCATTAATTTATAATGAGAAAGGAACTGGAATGCCAGTCAAATCGTGTGAAATCATGTACAGGTCAAAATAGACTCTGTAATAAGACTGAAAGCACCATTACTGACAGCATGAACAAATGTATCTGGGTGAATGCATAGCAGGAATAGTGATATAATTGCTAATTGTGAAAAGAATAACTAAGTACGTATATTGTAGTGCCAATCTTCACACATAACAGCATATACTGGCCAGTATATAGCGCTATATAGCAGGATTAAAGATAATTGTATCCAGAAAGCTACAGAGCATGATTATGCGGGGGATGTATAAGGTCTGTCTCAAGCTGAACTAACAGGGGCATGTATCTCAGGCCTTTTAAGTTTGTTGTGGTAAAGTGTAGCTGAAAATGTGTTGCTGGAAAAGCGCAGCAGGTCAGGCAGCATCCAAAGAGCAGGAGAATCGACATTTCGGGCATGAGCCCTTCTTCAGGAATGAGGAAAGTGTGTCCAGCAGGCTAAGATAAAAGGTAGGGAGGAGGGGCTTGGGGGAGGGG
>NC_057736.1:32691632-32695617 GCF_004010195.1 Chiloscyllium plagiosum | reverse complement strand
GGGTTATTGGGGGGGGTGTGGACCTGACTAGGGAGTCACAGAGGGAGTGGTCTTTTTGGAACGCTGATAGGGGAGGGGAGGGAAATATATCCCTGGTGGTGGGGTCCGTTTGGAGGTGGCGGAAATGACGACGGATGATACGATGTATATGGAGGTTGGTGGGGTGGTAGGTGAGGACCAGTGGGGTACTGTCCTGGTGGCGATTAGAGGGGCGGGGCTCAAGGGCAGAGGAGCGGGAAGTGGAGGAGATGCGGTGGAGGGCATCGTCGATCACGTCTGGGGGGAAATTGCGGTCTTTGAAGAAGGAGGCCATCTGGGTTGTGGGGTATTGGAACTGATCCTCCTGGGAGCAGATGCGGTGGAGACGAAGAAATTGGGAATATGGGATGGCGTTTTTATAGGGGGCAGGGTGGGAGGAGGTGGGTTAAGAGTAAATGTCCGTGTTGATTCCGTCGCCTGAGAAAGAAATGGAAAGGTCTAGGAAGGGGAGGGAGGAGTCTGAGACGGTCCAGGTGAATTTGAGGTCGGGGTGGAAGGTGTTGGTAAAGTGGATGAACTGTTCAACCTCCTTGTGGGAGCACGAGGCAGCGCCGATACAATCATCGATGTAGCTGCAGAAGATGGACTGTTCCACATATCCTACGAAGAGGCAGACATAGCTGGGGCCCATGCGGGTGCCCATGGCTCCTCTTTGGTTTGGAGGAAGTGGGAGGATTGGAAAGAGAAGTTGTTCAGGGTGAGGACCAGTTCAGTCAGTCGAAGGAGGGTGTCAGTGGAAGGGTACTGGTTGGTATGGTGGGAAAGGAAGAAGCGGAGGGCTTTGAGTCCTTCGTGATGGGGGGTGGAGGTGTACAGGGACTGGATGATGGGGGTGGAGGTGTACAGGGACTGGATGATGGGAGATGGAGGTGTAAAGGGACTGGATGTGGTAAACTGTAGGCATTAGTCATCCATTTCTGTTTCTAAATATACAAGTTGGTTGCATATTGGGATTATTCATGTGTGAATATGATTGTAGATTATTTGTGATTTAGATTTCGTATATATGAAAAAGACAGCTTTGAAAGGGTGTTTCATCTTGTTTAACATCACACTGAGCTTTATTCACCTGCAAATTGATTTTTTGTTTAGTTATTCAAGCTGTAAAACCACTTTCAGCCTACTGCTTTTATGCAAGTTATCTCTCCAAAGTTTCAAAACGCCATTGTGAAGAGCTACTTTCTTACTTTAAAGTCACAGGTACATGCATAGGGATGAACAAAAGAACCAAAAGTGTCCCTCCCCTTTGACACAACCAAAGCCAACAGTCCACAGGGATTGTGGTGTGCCTGGTGGATGCCTTGAAGAGAAATCAATGATTCACTGCACAACATCGTCACCTATTGCCAGGAAAGTAGAAATGCATTGAGGAAAAATATCTTAAGCTGAACAGAAATGAGAAACCTCTGTCAAGGAAGATTTGACAAGGTCTCTTTATTTCTCTCCATTCTCTTCATTAAGGCAGTCAAAAGAAGGAAATGAGATGCACAAACCTGGATGGAAATAAAAGGAGCATAAATGCAGCCAGATATCCATTTAAAAATGAAGAGACGGACAGCAACTATTTTTTTTTGTAAATATATTTATTAGCAATTTTTTTTTAACTTCACCAAAATTATTGAAAAATACAATCAATAACAAATAAGGAGCTACTTTTAATGTTGCATCCTAGAGGATATAGGGATAGCGTACAGTACATTAACTTATGAAACACAATTGAGACCCATTGGCAGTAAGAATTCAGAATAAAATTAATCAGAGCCATCCCGGTTTGGTTCCTTAAAGGCTGAATTTCAAGAAGTTCCTTTGCTCAGTGCTAAAAATAACAGTTCAGTATGGCAAGACAGAATGCAATTGGAAATGGGGTAATTTACATTGATGTAATGAAGGATAAAAGTACTTGATTGAAAAAGAGTGGATGTCTGACTATAATTTAGACACGTATTTGTTGACTATATCGATTAAAGTAGAGGTAAGCATGGTAGGATAATTCAGCCCACACTGTCTGGTCTGGGCTGCAAGACACATTCTCAGACTGATCCAAGAATTAGAACCTCACTTTTAACTGATTTATTATCTGGCCCCAATGACCCTGGTGGAAAAATCAGCTTCATTGTTATCGACACTCAGGCTCAGTCAAGTGGTTATGCAACAAAGTGATCAACCATGGTACAGAGGGTAGCGTTTATCTTTCAGTAACCATTCATGTAAGGCGTATGGCAGTTGAAATAAAGCAGAAACTTGAGAGTCCTCAAGGATATAAGCATCATGTTAGCTTCCATGATATTTTAAGACCCCAATATGCCTTAGAACCAACCAGATGCATAAGACTTCAGCACAGCTGTCATCTTGACACGACACGGTTAGGAATGGAAACCAACACCTTCAGGTTTAGGTCCAGCTTCAACAGTTGCCATATTTTATTTGATTAGATTAGATTAGATTACTTACAATGTGGAAACAGGCCCTTTGGCCCAACAAGTCCACACCGACCCTCCGAAGAGCAACCCACCCACACCCATTCCCTACATTTAACTTCATCTAACACTACAGGCAATTTAGCATGGCCAATTCAACTAACCTGCACAACTTTGGACTGTAGGAGGAAAGCGGAGCACCCAGAGGAAACCCACGCAGACACGGAGAATGTGCAAACTCCACACAGACAGCTGCCAAGGCGGGAATTGAACCCGGGTCTCTGGCACAGTGAGGCAGCAGTGCTAACCACTGAACCACTGTGCCGCCCATTTCTGTGACAATGTTCCAGGACATCCTCTGCCTGTGGCGACATTGTGACTTACTCATCTGGAGGAAATGGCATCCGATGGATTTTGTGCCTCCTCCCCACCCGGGAAAAAGTGAGGACTGCAGATGCTGGAGATCAGAGCTTAAAATGTGTTGCTGGAAAAGAGCAGCAGGTCAGGCAGCATCAAAGGAGCAGGAGAATCGACGTTTCGAGCATAAGCCCCTGAAGAAGGGTTTATGCCCAAAACGTCGATTCTCCTGTTCCTTTGATGCTGCCTGACCTGCTGCGCTTTTCCAGCAACACATTTTTAAGCTCATCCCCACCCTCCCAGTTGTGGGGTCCCTCAGCTGCAACTTCATGTGAAGGATGCTCGGAATCTACTGGAGGTTGCTGCTAGTCCCTGGCTTGCTGGCTAACCTGTTGCTCCTCAATTTCTCTGTGCAAAAGACACTCAAGTAAGGTACTGCATACCTCTGCATACCTCGACACTGTCCTGTCCCCCTTAATCTAAGAACTCCCCACCTACATTCGGGACACCGCCCACGCCCTCCACCTCCTTCATGATTTTCGCTTCCCCAGCCCCCAACGCCTTATCTTCACCCAACCTCAAATTTACCTGGACCATCTCAGACTCCTCCCTCCCCTTCCTAGACCTCTCCATTTCTATCTCGGGTGACCGACTCAACACAGACATTTACTATAAACCGACCGACTCCCGCAGCTACCTAGATTACACCTCCTCCCACCCTGCCCCCTGTAAAAATGCCATCCCATATTCCCAGTTCCTTCGCCTCTGCCGCATCTGCTCCCAGGAGGACCAATTCCAATACCGAACTACCCAAATGGCCTCCTTCTTCAAAGACCGCAATTTCCCCTCCGACGCAGTCGACGATGCCCTCCACCGCATCTCCTCCACTTCCCGCTCCTCCGCCCTTCGCCCTTGAGCCCCGCCCCTCCAATCGCCACCAGGACAGTACCCCACTGGTCCTCACCTACCACCCCACCAACCTCCATATACAGCGTATCATCCGTCGTCATTTCCACTACCTCCAAATGGACCTCACCACCAGGGATATATTTCCCTCCCCTCCCCTATCAGCGTTCTGGAGAGACCACTCCCTCCGCGACTCCCTTGTCAGGTCCACACCCCCCACCAACCCAACCTCCACTCCCGGTACCTTCCCCTGCAACTGCAAGAAG
>NC_057736.1:32681275-32691383 GCF_004010195.1 Chiloscyllium plagiosum | reverse complement strand
CTTCCATCTATCGTATTCCCAGCGCCCCTCCCCCAAATTCTCTCCCCCCTACCTTTTATCTCAGCCCGCTTGGCACACCAGCCTCGTTCCTGAAGAAGGGCTTATGCCCGAAACGTCGATTCTCTTGCTCCTCGGATGCTGCCTGGCCTGCTGTGTTTTTCCAGCACCACATTTTTCAACTAAGGTACTGCACAGAAGGCTATATAATGAGTTAACTGTCCAAGATGTCAGAGGTGGTGTATTAGCATGGATAGGCGATTAGCTAACTAACAGAATATAGAGTCAGGATAAAGGACATGTCCTAGATAATATTCTTTAACTAGTGGAGTGCCACAGGGATCAGTGCTGGGGCCACAATTATTTATAATAAATATGAATGACTTGGATGAGGGGTGTGAATGCTTGTCATACTTGCGGGTGACACAAAAATTGGTGGGAAGGACAAGGGCTAAAGGGAATGCAAACGGTTTGATCTTAGGTTATTTGCTAAGTCCAAATTGCATCAAGTGTTTTGAAGGGATTTTTCACCAGGAAGCTGAGCATGTTTTCTCCTCCTCCTTAGCAAACTTGCCTCTTTAACTACTCACCGTCCACACATAATGTGTCTCATATCTGATTTGCACCCCACCTAATTACTTGACACCCACTGCATCTCCGCTAAAACGTTGGCACCCACACCCATACCATCTTTAAAAGCCCATTGTTCACTTGCACAAGGATTGACTTTCCGAAGCTGCCTTGCTAATTATGACTGGTGTCTGGAAATGTAGGAGAACAGAAAGATAGTACCGTGATTTTCTGACAACGACCTGGAAGGTCTAAAGGAAAGGCATCCATCTCCTGGAGGGACAGCAGAGGGCGCCACATCACCAGATCCTAGCAGGGTGATGCCTTCTCTGGGATGTGAAAGATAGGCCAGCAAAACAGGAAAAAGGTCAATAACTTCTCCACTCCAGCAGGGTAGCTACCATTCACTTCTCTGTGTCACCTCAAGCTCACTCTATCTGCCACTGCACACATCTCTCCCCAAGGCTAATGGTTTGCCACTCTCACCAATGCATGTAACACCTTCTCTCATTTGCTGTATCCATTGCTCCAATCTCCCCTATCACTAACCTTTCCTGCCCCCTGTGCAACCTCCTCATTCCTTCAGTTCACCTCACCACCTTTCCACCAGACACACCAGCATGGCAGCTGGGCCATGCACCTTCACCCTGTCTGTCCCCTTTGCCCTTGGAAGTTCAAGCCAAAGAGGGTCAATTTGGATTGGTGTGGTAGACTGCCCCCTTAGTCATGGGTACCTCCATGGACCTCAGTGAGAACTACTCACCGAAGAATGCTTGCTGCACAGGCCACATAAGGTGGTACAGGTGTGAGATTAGTATAGCACACTGCTTTTCTATGAGATATGCACCCCCTGGGCCTGAGGACTGTTTAGAACAAGGCAAGCTGTCTGTTGTTAAGACTGTGGTAATTGTCATGACAGGGCAAGGCAGAGATGCCGTGGGCATGCAGGTAGGTGTTAAGTGAGTGAGCGTCCCTTTCGAGTGACAGTCTATCAATGCTAGTTGCTGGTGTACCTGCAATTCAAGTCTGCCCTGTCATGGTGCACTGTCAAGATCATCATGATGGGCTTGCAGATGCTAGATGCCAATATCACTTGAGGAGGAGTGAGTGCAGCTGGTGCCCATTAATCATGCCGTGGGCTGTGGCTTGATGGCAGCCAACATTTGAAACAGATGTCAAACTGAGTCCTCCAAACACAAAATCTGGTTTCCTTGTCAAGTTCTTCTGATGACTAGCTTGTTGGGTGAGCTGAGCACAATGGGTGGATGAATATTCATGAGACAAGTTGTGGCATTAATGAGGCATTTGATGAGCATTAATCCTCATGAAATGGTATCTTGCCACTACCTAGAGTAAATCTTGCCACACTGCTTGTGAAAAGCATAAAAGATGTCTGACCCTCACAATCCTAACTTGTGACCTTTCCTTAGAGAATGGAGCCTGAGGTTTACACCAGGGATTTCTGCCAGCTGAGCAATCCAGGATCAGCCATCACCACATCCACAAACTAGGCCTATATTCTTTTTCTCAACAGTCCACTGAAGGCACAGTTTAAACTAAGTATCTTTGCCTCATCTCTTTAAGAAAGAGCTTGAGTGTGAGAATGTACAGAAAGGAAAGAAATGAACGGACTAAAAGAGCTGTCAGGGTCAAGAAGAAGTTGCAGGGATGAGAAAATTACTTTGATCAAGACCAAAAAAAAGGGTCCTGAGAAGAACTGAAAAATACATTCCAAAGATGATTTGTGCTCTTTATTTCAATGCAGAGGGTTTTTAGAATATGGAATGTAGAAGTTGGAGCAGAATCCACGATAGCTTTGAGAATTGAACTTTGTAAATAATTGAAGAATAAAAATGAGATGAGGTCTGGGAAAAGGACAGAGGAGAGGTGCTAACTGGGTAAACCTTTTCAAGAACTAGCATGAGATAACCTTCCTCAGTGCTGCAAAATACTATGAACCCATGAAAAATAGGTCTTCAATCTCTATTTAGAATAGTGACAAGAAAAAAATGTATAAAATGAGTAAAGTGATTCATGAAGGTCACAGGTCTCCATTTTACAGCTTCTCTGTGGGAACACTTCATATGATGTAAAAGTGCCCTGAGACACATTTGGTGTGAGGTCAGGCAGCGTTGAACAAATAGTTAGTGAGCAATTTGAAATGTATCATTATAAATAAAGCATTGGTGCTCGCACACTCCACTAAACACACAGTCCATTTGCCCAGTAACAAACTGTCAATGCCACAATTTAGTTGAAGGCAGCATATTTATTTGTGCTGCAGTATGTATTTTGTATAGTTGCTGCTGACTGTGCAGTATTTGTAGCAGCCTCAGAATAAAGCACATACAAGATGACATTAATGTGGCTGATCTGTGGTGCAGAGTGAACTTGAGCTCACTTGAAGTTTATAAATTGAAAAGGCTGTTTGGATGTGATTAGCACTATAGTAGCACAGGTATCTGAAATTGTCAGAAATGATTGCCCTTGATTTGAAAATAGACTGACAACTGATATACATAAAGCAGAAATAAAGTGTGATGGTATACTTATGTTATATTCACATCAGCACTTTACTGCTCCACAACATAGAATTATATTTTCTGGATTACTGTGTGATTGTTGCACACGTCTTATTTTGTTTTTATTTCTTGCTCCACTGTTTCCTGCCAATTAGCTACCAATCCTTCACTAACCCTGCAACAAATAACTTAAAGTTTAAACAAAAATTTGCATTTATCATGCCCCATTCATGACCTCGGGACATCTCAAATTACTTTATAAGCAATTACTCTTTTTTTCTGAAGTGTATTTACTGTTGTAAGCTAGAAAATACAGTAAAAGCATGAAGTCCATCATAAAAGATTTAATAGCAGAGCATTTGGAAGGCAGTTTTAGGATTGGAAAGACCAACATAGATTTACCAAAGGGAGATTATGTTTGACAAATCGACTGAAATCTTTTGAGAATGCAATTAGTAGCATTGATAAGGAGGAGTCATTGTTTGGACTTTCATAAGGCTTTTGGAAAAGCCCCACATTAGAGATTAGCATGTAAAATTAAAGCACATAGCACTGGGGATAATGTGTGTTTAGACAGCTGCTTGGCAGAAGGAAAAAATAGTGTAGGAATGAACGGTTCTTTTTCCACAGGGTTCAGTGCTTACACCCAGCTGCTCATAATATATGTTGATGATATCGATGAGTGTACTCAATATAATATCTCTAAGTTACAGATGACACAAAGCTGGGTGGGGTGGTGAACTTTACTGTGATTTGGATGAGTTGAATAAGTGGGAAAATGAGTCATTGAATCTACAGGACAAAAAAATGCCCTTCGGTTCATTATGTTCACACCAGTCAAAAACAAACCCCCAATTAACTATTCTAATCCTATTTCCCAGCACTTGGCCATAGGCTTGTATGCCTTGCGGTCACAAGTGCACATCTAAAAACTTCTTAAATGTTATGAGGGTTTCTACCTCTACCACCTTGATAAGCAGTGAGTTCCAGATTCCTACCACACTCTGGGGGAAATCAATTGTTTCTCACATCATCTCTAAACCTTCTGCCACTTACCTTATATCTATGCCCCTTGGTTATTGGGAAAAGCTTCTTCCTGTCTACTCTATGTCCCTTGTGACTTTATACATCTCAATCATATCCCCTCTCAATCTCTTCTCCTCGAAGGAAAACAACAAGTCTGGCCAATCTCTCTTGATAACTGAAATGCTCCAGCCCAGTTAACCTGCCTGGTAAATTTCCTTTGCATCCTGTCACATTTTTCCTATAACGTGGATTCTAGAACTGTGCACAATACTCTAGCTGTAACCTAATAACGCAATTCCAGTGTAACCTCCCTGCTCTTAAACTCTATGCTCCAGCTGATAGAGAGCAGTATCTTTTATGCCTTCTTAACCATTTTATCCCCCTGTCCTGGTACTTAAGAGTACCAGGTGTACATGCATACCAAGGTCCCTGTGATCCTCAGTGCTCCCCAAGGTCTTACTGTTCATCAGGACATTGTTTGTCCTGCCCAAGTATAACACCTCAGAATTATCAGGATCGAATTCCATTTACCACTGATTAGCCCATGTGACCAGCCCATCTCTATCCTCTTGTAGTCTAAGTTTATCTCCTCACTATTTATTACCTCAACAATTTTTTGTATGGTCTTAATAACCCATCTATATTCAAGACTAAATCATTTATATAAACTACAAACAGCAAGGGCCCTTTAAGGTCCCCCTGCACACAGACTTCTAGTTGGAAAAACACCCCTCAACCAATTGTGGAGCCAATTTTCCTACTTTCCTTGGATCCCATGAACTCTTATCTTTGCTTTTAGTCCACCATGCAGGACTTTATCAAAACCTTTGCTGAAGTCCAAGTAGACTGCATCAAAAACATTGCCCTCAAGTGGTCAGACATGACCACCCATGAACAAAATCATGCTGACTGTTCTTGCTTAATCCTTGCCACTCCTAGTGCAGATTAGTTCTGTCCTTCAGAATTGCTCCCAATAGTTTCCCCACCACTGAGGTTATACTGACTGGCTTGTAATTTTCTGTTTTGTCTCTTGCTCCTATCTTGAACAACGGTACCACATTGGCTCCACAGGCATCTTTCCTGTGGCCAAAAAGAAACTAAAAGCACCCCCACTATTTCCTCCTTTTCCTTACTCAACAACCTGGGATATCTTTAGTCTGGCGCTGGAGATATATCTTCTGCATGACATATGAAATATAATGTGGATAAATGTGAGGTTATCCACTTTGGTTGCTAAGACAGGAAGGCAGATTGTCAGCTCACAGGTGATAATTTGGGAATGGAAGAGGTACAACAAGACCTGGGTGTTCTGGTACACCAATCACTGAAAGGAAGCGTGCAGATGTAGCAGGCAGTGAAGAACTCCGATGGTATTTTAGCATTCATCAAGAGAGAGATTTGAATACATAGAATCATAGAAAACAGGAGAAGGAGTAGGCCATTTGGCCCTTCAAACCTGCTGAGCCATTTGTTATTACCATGAATAATCATCCAATTCAATAGCCCATTCATGCGAGAGAAAGGAACAGGAGCAGGGATGATTTGCTACAGTGGTTACTCACAGTTTCTTGGTGAGACCACACCCTGTGGTGTTGCATGCAGTTTTGGGCATCTTATCTAAGAAAGGATATTCTAGCTGTAGGCAGAGTGAAACTAAGGGGTTTACCAGATAAATTCTGGGATGACAGAACTGGTCAGGTGAATTGGCCATGCTAAATTGCCCATAGTGTTAGGTAAGGAGTAAATGTAGGGGTATGGGTGGGTTGCGCTTCGGCGGGTCGGTGTGGACTTGTTGGGCCGAAGGGCCTGTTTCCACACTGTAATGTAATCTAATCTAATCTAATCTAATCTAACTGATGTATTAAGTGAAACTGGATCAAGTGCATTCATTGAAACATAGAAAAATGAGGGGAAGACCTAATAGAAACCTATCAAATTCTCACAGGACTACACAGGACAAATATAGGAAGGATGTTCCCAATGACTGAGGAGTCCAGAGGCAGGAGGTCACAGTTTAAGTATACAGCATAGCTCATTCAGAACTGAGATGAGGAGAATTGTTTTCACCGAGAGAGTGATGAGCCTGTGGAATTCTCTGCCACAGAAAGAAGTTCAGACCTAAATATTGAATGTTTTCAAGAGGAGCTCGATATAGTTGTTAGGACTAAAGGGATCAAAAGGTATTGGGAGAAATAGGAACTTCGAGATTTTTTTTACTGAGTTGGGTGATCAGCTTTGATCATAGTGAATAGTGACTCAGCAGTGTGACTAAAGTGTGTCAGAATCACTTGGAGTTGAGTCCAAAGCATTAATTGGAAGTGAAAACCAAATGTAGGATTTAAGCAATGAGCACGGATTTCCATAGCATTGTTTTCCTTGATTTATGGACTCCTCTATCCATACATAATGAATGAAAAGCTTTTAAAAATTCCCACCTGATAGACAATATGAGGTGTTTAAGTTATCAAACGCTAATATAACTTTTCACCATTTATAGAGCACTGATAGTCCATCAATGGATAATTATTAAGTATTGACATTAATTTTTATATCAGAAACTATAATGTTCTGACAGAACTTTATGTGTAAAAGTCTCACATCATTTACAATAAAAAAAATGACATGAGGTCTGGAGCATTTTCTGTGTGATTCCAAGGAATGTCCTTAAACAGTCTGATTGCTGTCTCTGCACATTTAGTGGAGTGTTCAATCAGTATTGTACTTTACCACAATGATTTTACCACAATGACATCCAGTGTTGGCTTTATGTACAATTGTTGCAGTAAATTAGAGGTATGTCTGTTCCTCAGTGCAAGGACATCAAGTTCTAAGGAATGTTTAGTTACACTCATGTGAAAAATACCATTTGAAAATGTTTCTTCAGCAATATTCTCTTTCTCAGATTTGAGGTCCAATGACGATGTGATGAAATTATGTCTGTAACTGACATTTTGGTTCTGTAACTTTCAGCACATTGCCCAATGAATGAAATGCACACAGATTCCTCAGGAGTCATCTTGAGTCAAGGCTTCCCAGGAAATTATCCACATTTTCAGACCTGTTCTTGGATTATTAAGGTGGATCCAGGCTTCAACATCACACTTCTAATTGATTTCTTCCAGAGTGAAAAACAGTTTGATGAACTGGAAATATTTGATGGTACATTTAAATTATTTATGAAATATTAATATTTATGTTGACTCACTCTAGATGTCGTATATATGTATACTTTTATAACAGTAGTATGTTCAGGACAAACTCCAATTTGAAATGTAGTTGTATGTCCTCTTTTGACACTCTGTCACTCCATTTAAATGCCTGAACCTTGATAAGTAACACTGCTCAACTGTTCAACTAATAGGAGATGTGCTCGTGATATTTCATCCTCATCTTATTCAATGTTCGTACCCATGCATTCAGAAATGCGAGGGACCCTAGTCATTCTTTTCTTCTTCCTGCCCAGGAAGAGACTAATTGTTATCCTTCTGCACCACCTTGCTTAGTCTTAACAAACTCAGTAGAGGGACATAGCAGCAGGAGTAGACCATTCAGCCCCTCAAGTCTTCTAGACCATGATTGCTAATCATATGGATCAGATATCAATCTTGAGGTTTTCTCGTCATTATGAACTCTTGTCTTTTTCTGTAATTTATTTCCTCTCAGCCCTCCAACAGAGGTTGATTGGTTGAAAGTACTATACGAACAAATATTGTATGAGGATTTGAATCCAAACTTATATTTTCTTTACTATGTGTCCTTATGTTGGTGTTGCTTGGGTTGATTTGGTTGAGTATATTCCTGAAGGAGCATACTTCCTCCTTTTATCCAGGCAGCTGATGGCAGGTAATGTGGTAAAAAGTATTTTTTTTTGTAATTGAAAATGCTCCTAACACAAACTCAGTATTTATCCTATGCAAGTCAACATTTGAGCAGTGGATTATGCTCAATCAGTTATCCACTGACCTAGATGCAGTATTGATCATGAAACCTTTTCATGTGGGTTTTTGGTTTCACTTCAGATCAGATTGACTGACTGTTGATCATCCTAACTGAAATGGATCTCAACATAACTCTCTCATTTTAGATCACACAGATAGGAATATCACTAACACTAATATTAACCACTGGGCCACCGTGCCACCCCACATAGCCTGCACATCCCTGGACATTATGGACAATTTAGTACGGCCAATCCAGCTCACCTGCAGAAGTTTGGACTGTGGGAGGAAACCGGAGCAAACCCACACAGACACGGGGAGAATGTGCAAACTCCATACAGACAGTTGCCCAAGGGTGGAGTCAAACCTGGCTCCCTGGTGCTGTGAGGCAGCAGTGCTAAACACTGAGCCACTGTACCGCCCTGGGTCTTGTAGGTTTTGTTTTAGGTGATGGAATAGTTTAACATAAAAGATTTCAACGTTACTGAAAATTGAAGGGAGTTTTTCTTGAACCATGCAGATTTGATGTAATATATTTGCAACAAGAAAACAAAAATGTGTTGGTCAATACATAGTAGGTGATCAGGCATAGTCCTGAAGATGTGTGTTGGGAATTATTGGAAGTTCCAATGCAGTGATTGGGAAGGAATTGCCTGGGAAGCTTAAACTTTCACTTGCATCCAGAATCTCTGGGAAAAGTGTCTAGCTGTGAGTTAGAGTTGGAGGTTTCATACAGTTCTGACACAGTTACCTACATGTTTACCCAGGAAATGTTAGGCAGGCAAAAAAACCAACCCTGGGTAGCTGTACACTGATCCTTCCACCTGCCTCTCAGACGAAGCTCCAACTATCCCTGACACAAACTTGCCACCAGTTAGCCAAACAACCTACCCATGTTTCTTATCCACATTCATTCTATCAGAGAGCTATTCAGTCTTTTAATGAACATAACAAAATACTGCAGCTTGTGACACAAAATGGTGGTGTGGTTTCCCCTCACTAACTTGCACTATGAAAATGGGTACACTTTGCCTTTCTAGGAACAAGGGAGTAGGAATGGGTTGTTAACCCTTTAAGTCTGCTCTAACTTGCTAGATCATGGCTGGTTGTTCAGCACAATACTCCTACACTATCCCCGTATCCTTTGATGTCATTTCTATATGCAAATCTATCAAGCTGAGTCTTAAACATGAACAATGGCTGAGCTTCCACAGGCCCCTGGTAGGGAGTTTCAATTATCTACTACTCATTGCTTTTGAAAGACATCTAGTTCAGAAGTCCAAGTCAAAAATTTCGAACTCAGTGAAATTTCTGTAAAAAACAGAGAGTGTAGTGGCAAGTTTTGGCTGGTGTATATTTTTCAAAGCTTCCTTTATTAACATGTAACCAGTTTGAGGCCTGTTTTAGCCCTCCCATTTACAGCAGCTTGAGTTGTATTGTATTTACTTAATTGTACTTGACATGGTATGATGCAAAGTTAATTGACCATCTAAAGTTGCTCCATGATATTAAAAGCCACGTGCCTTGCGCACCCTTACTCAAATATTTATTAATGTTTTGTTATCTTCAGGGGCCTCAAGTCAAAACCCACTGCTGATCTCTCTTAGTGGCAACTACACATCTCCAATAACTGTCGTCAGCTCGGGCAATAAGGTATACCTCCGCTGGTCAACTGACCATGCCACCAGTCGGAAAGGCTTTAAGATCCATTATTCAGGTTAGTAAACCTGTGAAGGTCCTCCACTAGACTTACCATTTACTCAAATGTCTCCCTTGGGTTTTACTTGAGCCATGAATTGGAAGACAGAGATCCAATGAAAGGAATGTCTCATAGTTAAAGAGCAACATATATTCTTAAAGGTCCTGTATTTTCTCTGACTTTGTATTGCTGGACTGCCATTTCTTCACTGCCATTTATAGTCAAAGTCATGGTTTTCACTGAATTTCTGATGAAGTTGTAGTGACACAGTGATAGGAAGCCCAGAAAGTGGGTGGCACGGTGGCACAGTGGTTAGCACTGCTGCCTCACAGCGCCTGAGACCCGGGTTCAATTCC
>NC_057736.1:32677334-32681195 GCF_004010195.1 Chiloscyllium plagiosum | reverse complement strand
GTGTGGACATGTTGGGCCGAAGGGCCTGTTTCCACACTGTAATGTAATCTAATCTAATCTAAATCTAATGTTTAGCAGCAAGATCTTCTAACACATTATTTTTACTAACTTTCTCAATTGCAGTCTAAGAAGTAATAGGTGCCTCAAATGACATTTAAGTTCATTTAATCTGTTTTTGGTGTTAATGGTTAAAATCGAGAATGGAAGGAATTACTCCCTGTTCTCCTTCCTTTAATGCTAGCAGACATTCAAAACCCACCCCAACATGGCAAAGAGTCCAAAGTTTGACATTTAATCTCAAAGGCAGCACTTTCAACAAGGCAACACTTTTCTAGTCCTGTTCTGAAAAGCCGATCTTGTGTTCAAGCCTTGGAATAATGCTTTAAACTGCAATAACAGCTCGTATCTGGTTCATTTTCTTAAAATTCTTTGGGATATAGGCATCACTGGCACTCACAGCATTTGTTGCCCATCCCAAATTGCTGTTGACCTTGTGATTTGCTAGGCCAGTTCAGATTGCAGTTAAGAGTCAACCACATTGCTGTGGATATGGAGTCATGTGTAGGCCAATTCAGGTAAGAATGGCAAATTTCATTTCCTAAAGGGCATCAGTGAACTAGGTGGGTTTTACAACAAAGAATGCTCAATGTCATGGTCCAGGTATTAATTCCAGGTTTTATGAATTGAATTTCAATACCATCAGTTGTCATCATCAAGTTTAGTGGTGGTAAGATAAAGCTGCCATAGCCCCAGAGGACCATGGGGCTGCACTCTCATCAGAGAGACACAATTTAGAGGTTTAACTTCAGAGTCATCATGCCTCAGGCAAGGGTGAAGTTGAGAAGTTGGAACCTTCATGGTGATCTCAGCTGGTACAGCAATTGAACCTGGTGCTGCTGGCATCACTATGTATCCAGCTGTGCAGCTAACTGAACTATCCAACTCTACCACCAAAGCCACCGAGTTGGTGGAATTTTTCAAAATCCCTTGCTGTTTATGTTAAATACTTTGACAACACTCAACATCCACACTCTAACAAGCTTCAATCCACAGGAGAAAATTGGATGTTAGAAAACACTGGTTGTCTGTATATTTTATCTCCTCCTAATTTCCAACGTTGGACTTCCATTGAAATTGGGATCCACATTTGGGGCCAATGTACTGCAGACATTTGCTTTTTGCAGAATGCCTGACCAGGAAACTCTTCCACTTTAACAAGCTGTCTTGAGGCATATTGGAAGATTCACAGCTGACAATCAATCTATTTGGCTGCATGATGGATGCACCTTTCACAGCCAATGCGTTCAGGCATGGGACTCAATCCCAGGGCCACAAGACCTCCCAATCAACACTGTCTGATGGATAATTAATAGTATCAGACTGTAACAGTGGCTGTCACAAGGAAGCAAAAGACAACACTGGAACACTTGTCATCGAGGTATTTTGTCTGGAGAGAACAGAGGAGCTTTTTTCTGGACCTTGCATCCATTAGGAATGTTCTTTTTGTTAAAAATAAGCAAATATAAATTCTCTCAGCTCTGAGGTATTTTACCTTCATTAGCACACAGCATTTCTGGTATGCATCCCTGCCAGAGGAAAAGTCTAAATTACAGAACAGACTGTTCCAGTCTTTGATTTCCCCATTTTATTCTTTGCTGATCTGGAACAGGTATTTTGCTCAAGATGTAAATTCCTTGTGGCTGAGCAAATCCAGATAAAATCCAAGTGGGTGTAATCAACTGACTCGAATTGGCGTGTGACTTGGCTGCTGCCTCCTAATTAACGTGTCTTAATTTGCTGCCTTTTCAGTTGCTAATAATCAAATTCTGAGCAAAAGAGGTAGCATGGACATTTTCTGTTGATTGCTTCATTCTGCAACAAATTACCTGGCTTGTAATTAAATAAGTTGAAAAGCCTCCATTCAAAAAGTGTACGAGATCTGCAAACCTGACCAGTAATCCAATAAAAGTGCATTGACTGAATCACCATTGGCAGCAACTGTGAGGAGATAACGAACCTTGCATTGAGGTTAGCTTGTTTTTCCTCATGTTTAAAGGCACATTGTCAAAGGTCTATCCATGCTGTATATAAGTTGCTTGTTGGGAATGCTCCCTCCAGGCTCTTTATAATGCCATTCACAAACTATGATGAGAATAAGATGTGTCCCTTGACATTCCCAATTCTTCCTCCCCCATCCATCAATTTGCAAGCAGGCATACAGAGCAGTATGGCTACTCCATTTGAAACAGAGATCACTTCATGTCAATGGTAGGAGTGCCAACTTACCTCGCTAAATTGTCAGGTTCTTGCCATTGTGATGCCACTTTTCAGTCATTCTTGCTCCAGTTTCCTTATTTTAACAAGCTTTTAGATTTGTAACAGGTTTCGATGTTTCAGCTTAAAGGTGAAGATCCAGGCTGTGGCTGAGGTTTCCAGCAGTGCAAACAGTAAGAAAATGGTGTGTTTTCATCAGTCTTTCTTGTCAAAAAGTATTTTGCCTTGGCATTTAGGAGGCACATGGAGAAACTGCAAAAAGGCAATGATATGCAATAGAAAACCAGATAGATTGGGAAAAGCTGAGAAATAGATTGCAAAATCAATCGATCAGCATATTAGTGCATATCAGTGACAAGTGAAGTGACAATGCATGATATTTCCCAATCCTATTAACAACCTGGTGAAATCTGCAGTCTTCGAGTGATAATTTGACAAGTTAACTGACATGGCTTCTGCATACAGCCTAATGTCTCAATAGTGAGTGTCTTGGCATACTCCAGATGGGAAGTTTAAACTTCTCACCTAACCAGGTCAAAGGGACTTAAGGCAATTTTTCTGTCAATCTTGCTGCATGGGGAACCTACAACAAATACTCTCTAATCAAGAAGGCAGTGTTAACTGTGCAAGGAAAGAGAATGCTTATTAATAGACAATAATGTGAGCAATCTGCTAATAAGCTAAAGTTGCCATAGTGTTATGAAACTGTAGGGTTGCTGATTGGTGGTGGTTTAACCGAAGGGTCATCATGTTTCAGGTAAAGGGAAATATTGAGAAGGAGAGTGCTTCATGGCAATCTCTGACAGTATTGGAATTAAACCGAGGCTGTTGACATCACTCTGCCATCCAATCAATTGAGCTAACTGATCCCGCTAATAAGTCCATTCATGGAATAATAGAGTCCTACAGTACAGAAACATGCCCATCGACCCAACTTGTTGAAGAGAAATGCAATTCCACGATAATAGAAGAAATACGACATTGGTGTTGGTAATTTGTGAATCCTAAATTGGCCAAGAGGGGATTCCAGTTTCAATAGTTGTGACGAAAAAGAAAGATGGAGAAATGATTACTAAATGGAGAAGGAAACCAAATGAAAAACACACTTAATATGCCTTAGTGAAAAATTTATGCTTTCATTTACTTTAATAGTAAAATTAGCTAGTTGAATAACTTGGTTGTAGAGTGATTGAGCTTAGAGTCATAGAGATGTACAGCATGGAAACAGACCCTTTGGTCCAACCCGTCCAACCCGACCAGATATCCCAACCCAATCTAGTCCCACCTGCCAGCACCCGGCCTATGTCCCTCCAAACCCTTCCTATTCATATACCCATCCAGATGCCTCTTAAATGTTGCAATTGTACCAGCCTCCACCACTTCCTCTGGCAGCTCATTCCATACATGTACCACCCTCTGCGTGAAAAAGCTGCCCCTGAGGTCTCTTTTATATCTTTCCCCTCTCACCCTACACCTATGCCCTGTAGTTCTGGACTCCCTGACTCCAGGGAGAAGACTTTGTCTATTTATCCTATCCATGCCCTTCATAATTTTATAAACCTCTATAAGGTCACCCCTCAGCCTCCG
>NC_057736.1:32630594-32675987 GCF_004010195.1 Chiloscyllium plagiosum | reverse complement strand
CCTGCCCTGCCTTATTTCCCAAGAGTAGGTCAAATTTTGCACCTTCTCTAGTAGGTACATCCACATACTGAATCAGAAAATTGTCTTGAGTTATAACTGAACAGCGTAACGCTTCCCATTGGCCTAGATGACATTGATGAGTCACAACTGCCTGTAAGTGAGTTGCTGAGTACAGTGAAATTAAAAAAAAACTGTAGATGCTGAAAATTTGAAATAAAATCCTGGAGAAGCATTTCTGAAGAAGAGTCAAATTGGAATCGAAATGTTAACTGTTTTTTTTTCTCTCTCCAAAAATGCTGCCAGACCTACAGAGTTTCTCCAGCATTTTCTCTATTAATGTCTCCGTACAGTAAATTTCATTCACTATTCCATCATCGAGTTGAATCAGATGTGAATAAATTAATATATCTTTCCTCTTCCAAACCCGTTGCTCACCACGTGAATTTGTTTCACTGATATCTGTGTTTTAGATACCAGTGTAATTATTCTGTGCTAAAATCTAAAACTGTCATAAGCACAAGAACAAAGCCATTAATCCAGTATATTAGTGTATGAAGCATTGTTGGGTGAGGGTCTGAGACAGGCTACTTCTGGTCAATAGTAATTGTAATAATTCTGTATTACAATGTCACGGCTGATATAACAAGCTCCTTAAATACAGTGCAATACTTTTTTGACATTCACTGATGCTTTAGGCAATAGCAACAAAACAGAATATGAATAGCATCAAAGGCTTGTGTGTATTGGAGTTCACTAAAAGCCATTTCAGAAACATGCAATTGCAGGACATCATAGATGTGTTCAGACTATCAAAATAGCAACTTGTATTTAGGTTTTGCCTTTTATTGAGAAAATATTATGTGGTGTTTCATGGGTGAGGAATAGATTATGCACGTGTGGAAGGGAAGTGACTGAACATATCATTGAGATAAAGTATTTAAAGAAGGCTTTTAAAATTAGCTGTAAAGTGGCAAGGCAAAAGGAGGATAGGGAGGGATTTCCACAATGTAAGGTTAGGCTGAATCTCAGCAAGGTTCTGAAACCAACACTGGAGTGAGAGACTGCTGAACACAGCACTTAGGCATGGTGGAATTTTTTTCGTCAAGGATATAGAAACAAAGTCCAGCTGGAGTTCCTTTGAGCTTTTTGCATGTTCTCTGTTTTTCAGTGTCAGAAGATCACTAGACCCAAAACATTGACTCTGCTTTCTCCCCACAGATGCTGCCAGACCTGCTGAGTTTCTCCAGCAATGTCTGTTTTGCCTCAGGTATAATGCTGGTTTAGGTCAGGTTTAGGTCCACACTGCCTTGCAGTCAATGTTCAACGTCTGAGATGTCTACCCTGCATTGATGTGAGGGTCCAAGCCATCAAAACTGAATACCTGTGTCAGAGGAAGAGCAAGAAGAAAGTGTCAGTTTAATCATCAATGCAGTAGTGATCCTTTAATACTGACTCAGAGGAATAGATGAAGTCAATTTGAGCAGATATTCATTTTGGATGAATAGAAGATTAAGTAGCAACTATCAAACTCTACCACAACAGTGGTCTTTTCAGGTATCATCATGACAACAATCCCAACAGGCAGTTCAACTAACTTATAAAAGAGCAGCTTATGCACACTTTGTTTCTCATTTAAATACTTAGATGGGATTAATATCTTTTAGACTTCTGATTTTGACTAATGACCAAGCCAGTGCAGTGAAAATCCAATGATTCAGATTCAACAATATTCTCTGTATCTGCTTTCTGACCTGCTTTGTTAGCTATTGAGACTTTGAAATGTTATTGAAAAAGGGCATTATGGTGTGGCTGTCTGTTTTTTGTTTTTCACCTTCTAGAATTTTGTGTCTTTTCGACATAGATGTAAGTTGGGAAGGATATTTTATCGTGTTTTCTGTCCATAATAAGATTACAGACTGTAGATAAAGAATTCCAAGCCCCATAGCACAAGACTTCATATCAGGGAGACCACTAGGTTGAACTGAGCTGAAGCAGAAACAGAAAATGCTGGAGAAGCGCAGCAAGTCCGGCATTGTCTGTGGTTAGCGTTTTGAGTCCATTACAACTTCTTAAGAATTCAAGAGGCTTATCAGACTCGAAACACTAACTCTGCTGCCAAACCTGCTGAGTTCCTCGTGCATTTTCTGCTTTTATCTCAGATTCCCAGCACTCTCAGTAATTTGCTTTTATTCCCAGAAGCAAGTTGTTTGTATGAAGTGCTAAAGTGATTGCAAGCTGACTACATGGCAGCACCTGAGGGGAAGTGCTTGCACGGGCTATTTTCTGTAGAAAAGCAAGGTAAATTGCGTCATCTGTTGCAAGAAGGCATGTTGCCAACTTACACCCGTGTGGTGTCACTATCTTACTTCAACTTGCATCTCCTTTAGGCTACATGCAGGTCAGTGGGAACATCAGATTAAATGCCGAAAGTAAGAAACTGATTTATTGTTGAGCATGGCATGCAATTTCACTTTTCTTTATTATATACCCATGGAGCAATTTCTGCTCACTGAGTCAGTGTCTTTCTGGATGTTTTTCCACTTAATATGGAATGTGAGCATCGCTGCTGGGTCAGTACAAATTGCCTGTCCCAATTGCTCTTGAGAAAGTACTGGTGAGCTCCCTTCTTGAACTATTGCAGTCCATGTGCTGTAGGTAGGCCCACAATGCTTTAAGGAGGGAATTCCAGGATGTTGACCCACTGACACTGAAGGAATTGTGATATATTTTGAAATCTGGAATGTGTCTGGCTTGGAGGGGAACTTTGAAACTGGTATGAGTTCCCATGTATCTGCTGCACATGTCCTTCGAGATGGTAATTATCATGAGTTTAGGAGGTGCTGCCTAAGGATCTTGGCTGAATTTCTGAACTGCGATCTTATCAATAGTACACTCCTTGTTATTGAGTGTCAGTGGTGGAGGGAGTGAAAGTTTTTAGATGTGATGCCAATCAAACAGACTTGGAGCTGTCAAGCCTCTTGAGTTGAAGCTGCACTCATGCAGGCTAGTGAGGAATGTTCCATCACATTCCTGCCTTGGGCCTTTGTGGTCCACAGACTGTGGAGAATCAGGAGGTGAGTTACTGCAGGATTCCTAGCCTCTGGTCTGCTCTTACAGCCACTGGTCATATGGCTAGTCCAGCTCAGTTTCTGGTCAATATTAAACCTCAGGATAATGTTGTGGGAGATTCTGTGATGGCAATGATTACCAGATACTGTTAAATGCATTTTCCAATGTAAACAAGTCCATATTTGAACGGGGGATATGCGCTTGGAAAAATAAATGGGGACCCAGTCTTGTGATCTGATTAGCTACAACTCAGAACATGGAGAGGGTCGAGAGCACTTAAAATGTTGTTGATGACACGGGAAAGGGGTAGTCTGTAATGTGCATTGGGAGTGTGGATAAAGATCCCAACTTGCAGCTCATGTTGAAGCTTGTTTGCTTCTCAAATTCCTGTTCCAAGCTGAAAGCTCGAGATCACTGCTATATTCATTCCTCTGGATTGCCATTTTCAAAAGCATTAAATTGTGCAGTGAAATTTGTGAACTTAGTTACTTTGCAGTGTAAGCAGCTTCCTCAACTGTCTTTGCAGGATTCTTTGTCTAGGATTGATCTTCCTGACCTCGCTTTCTCAGGGACACAAAGAGATTCTTTAAGATCACAGCACATAGATAGATGCCAATTAGGCTTTTGAGTCTCAACTAACTCTCTGCAAATCAACTGACTCATTCTTCCTAGGAGAAAGTGAGGAGTGTGGATGTTGGAGAATCAGAGACGAGAGTGTGGTGTTTGAAAAGCACAGCTGGTCAGGCAGCATCCGAGGAGCAGGAGAATCGACATTTCGGACATCAGCCCTTCGTCAATCTTTCTATCCCATCCTTTTCCATAATGCTGCATTTTATTCCTTTTATTCGATCCTATTTTTCAATGCCACAATGAAGTCTGCCTTCTTCACAGCCAGCACATTTCCGATTCTAAACAGACCTTGCATGAAAAGCAATTCCTGCTGTCGGTCTCTTGGTATTTTATTGATCACCTTCAATCTGTGTCCCATAATTTTTTGGCACTTTTGCCAGTGGGACTACCCCCAAACCCCCCCACCCCAACCCCCCCTCCCCCCCCCCACCGTGGAGTTTGTCCTGCAGCAGTGATTTCCTCATGCCTGAGAATGTTCTTCAAAACAAGCTGAAAGTTTGAGCAATATAGTAGCAATGTGGGGGAGGAAAACTCTACACAAGATTTCGATGCAGCTTATTGGCGGCAAAAACATTACACTTCATTCAACAGCAACAAACTTTGTTTAAAAAGCAAATAAAGTAACCAATCTTATGTGAACACATGGGTATGGAGTATCATAGAACTCAGCATGGTTCCTGATTCACATTAGTTAGATGCTGGTGTGCTTTTTCATAACTGTAGCAAAAGGATCTTAGTTGACATCAGTATCACGCACCAGACAATCAACTATCTAGCGATTCAAGGGAGGTCAAAGGTGGGCTGCCATCATTCTCATGCTGTGGGAGTGGTGAATCTTTTAACTGACATAAATTTTGAAAATGGGCTTGAAGGAAAGATTGACATATCACTTGAGCTCTTGGAAGGGTGTTCAACTTAACATCTTCCACCATCACCTTAAAATGCTTAAATATAATTTTTCCGGTATTTAAAAATACACAGCACCACTTAGCCTGAATAATACATGTGACTGCGTATGTTTGCTTGATGTTCCTGATTGCCTGTATTAGAAATTTGTCCAAAAGTGTCTTCCTCAACTAACTGTACTTACAGGAGATTAACAGGTCGTGTATCACTTGCTATGTATGAAATTTTGCCTGTGTGCATGATGGGAGCCACAGTTTGTTCAAAAGACAACAGCAACACAAAACACATAAATTGTAATTGAAGTGCTCTTAAGACATTTAATACATTAATAAGTTACTGTGAAAATGATGGAGTTGACAAAAATAAAAAAACGCATCATAAATTAATTCAGTCATTTTGAAATGAGTTGTAATGATGAACATAGTTTTTAAGTAAACAATGGTATGTCAAAATGTGAATGTATATACTCTCACTGTAGTAACTGAATTTTTAATTGGATAAGAATCTATTTTGATTTAAACTTGATGCCTTTTTCTTGGATGCAATAAGCTTGAACCTGATTTACCTTTAGACTGATTAAATGTAATTACCTCAGAATTCTCAGTTTGATTTAATTACATTATTGTAGTTCAGTGATGCTGATTTCCGTCAAAAGAAAAAAGACACTCAGACACAAAAAAAAGGTAACTGGTTATTGATTTTTGAATATGGTTGAAAATTGATGAGCAAGTTGTCAGACTTTGCACTTCTTCAGAAAGGGGCAGCGTTGCCATGGTGAGTAATATGGCATGATGTTGCTATGATAAAGTATTTGGTGCAATAGCATCATTTTGCTGATGGTATCTGGGTGCTGCAGATTATATTTGTATCCCTATTTTAGTGAAAACGTAATGATTCACAGATTGGGATTTGATTAGTGATTTAGCAAATTTATTTTCTCATGCCAGTTGACACACGAAATGTATCTGTCTGAAAGGGTCTGTTTCCATGCTGTACATCTCTATGACTCTATGACAAATGCCACCATGGCACCTTTGGGGGTTTTGGTACTGGGTCATTGAATGTGTTTGCAAATATGTTCTTTCTTTGTCACCAGCCCCTTACTGTAGCCCACCAAGTCCGCCAAGGCATGGCATGGTTCACACTCAAACTGGAGGCCTACCTGGCAGCAAGGTGCAATTCAGCTGTGATCCAGGTTATCGGCTGATTGGACAGGTTGTTGCAACATGCTCTCGATCCCCACAAGGCTGGTATAACTGGAATACTATTCCTCCTCTTTGTCAAGGTAAGAAAAGTATCCCATTTAAGAGCTCTGCATGTGTCTTGAACACTACCCTCACGTTTCATTGAATCATTGAATCCCTACAGTGTGGAAACAGGCCATTTGGCCCAACACATCAACACCAACCCTCCGAAGAGTAATCCACCCTGACCCATTCCCCTACCCCATTACTCTACATTGACCCCTGACTAATGCACCTAACCTATACTTCCCTGAACACTTTGGGCAAATGAGCATGGCCAATTCACTTAACCTGCATACCTTTGGACTTTTGGAAATCAATAGTTGAAAGGAGATAGGAAATAAAAGCAAGGAAATCTATCATGATCTGATCCTAGTTTTTGTGGGGATTTCAATCCACTGCCAGAGAAGAATATATCAGAGAGGCCTTCAAAGAATTCTGTTTTCTCTGTTCAGTGCAAAACCAAAAACACAACACACAACAGCTTTGTGTTGCCTTTATGGATGTTCTGGGGTGACTTGGACATATCGGATGGAGTGCTGGTCTTGCTAAAGTGATGCCATGTTCAAGTAACGCAGAGGTCTCTTTAAGATAGGCCCAAAAATAAAATTTCCCACTGGTCTGCACAAATAAATGGCGATACTCAAATGTAATTTATTTGTGAACTGTACAGGACATTGGTGAGGCCATTTAGGAATATTGCGTTCAATTCTGGTCTCCCTGCTGTCGGAAAGATGTTGTGAAACTTGAAAGCGTTCAGAAAAGATTTACATGGATATTACTGAGATGGAAGAGTTTGTGCAAAAGGGAGAGGCTGAATAGGTTGGAGCGTTTTCCCCTGGAGCATCAGAGGCTTAAGGGGTGACCTTAAGATTTATAAAATCATGAGGGACATGGATAGGGTGAATAGACAAGATCTTTTTCCCGGGATAGAGGAGTCCAAAACTAGAAGGTGTAAGTTTAAGGTGAGAGAGGAAAAATTACAAAGGGACTTGAGGGGCTACATTTTCATGCTGAGGGTGGTGTGTGTATGGAATGAGCTGCCAGAGGAAGTGGTGGAGGTTGGTTCAATTACAACATTTAAATGGCATTTGGATGGATATGTGATTAAGGAGGGTTTAGAGTGATATGGGCCAAATGCAGGCAAATGGGACTAAATCAGTTTGGGATATCTGATCAGGATGGAGAAATTAGACCGAAGGGCCTACTCCTGTGTAGTATAACTCTATAACTGGAATAAGCCCAATGGAGTCTCAAGTAATGTGATTCAGTCATAGGAAAAGCATAGAAATATATCCAAGTGAAGTTGGAGACTATGATGTTGCACATACTTCTTTCTCTGTCCTTCAAATCGTTCAAAACTTTACATATTAAATATAAATGTGTTTGAGACAAATCAGAAGAGATTCGAAAAGTAAAGCAAATTTGATCATTTGCTATAATGGACTGCTGGTCAGGTGATAAACATAGGTGTTCATAAGTACTAGTGTACCCAATGTCATGGGTACAATGTGATCAGCCTCTCAAAATTAATGCAAATGATTGAAATGTGCCGAGTGGTGATACAGCCAGTTTAATGGGCATTCAGGCAAGCTAGATAAAATGCAATAGATGACTTGAAGCATAAACTTTGGGTTTTCACTTGTGCTTAAGATTCTGTGGTCCTCCTCTATATTTGATTTGATTTCATGCAGATTAAACAGTTACTTGAGTGGAACTGATGTCAAAACTCCAGGCCAATCATTTATAAATAGCTTTATGGTGTTTCAAATAAAACTTTATTGAAGTCCGATTTTAACAGAGAATTGAAGGGCTATGTTTTTCTTCAAATTGCTTTTTTGTCACTGTTTTACTCATGATGTGGTGTGCTGCATACAGATATGAATTGAAATGCATTGGAGTTTGGTTATTTTTATTTGTTTGTTCAATTTATTCCTGCATTTTCCACTTTAATGCTTTCCATGCCTCGAGCTTTTTAGTCCCCTCATGTCAAGTATTGTTTACAGCCACAAGCTTTTTCAAGTGCCACTTTGGAGTGGATGAGTTATCACACAAAGGTGTTTGTCTCTCTCAAAGTGCATAGCCTTATTGCTATGTCTACTTCCATAAATGAAACTTAGACCTCAACTTGTACAAAAATGGTAAGTTGCTCAGCTGTATTTTACCACAGGGTGTGGCAATGTGCTGTGATGCACAATAGTGTAACTGTTGCTGTCTCCTTTCATGTTAAAGCAGCAATGTTTATATTGGTGAATCTATCAAACAAAGCTGTCACTTGTTCTTTTTCAGCCATTTCTTGTGGTGTTCCAAAAGCCCCAGAGAATGGGACAGTCTTTGGGAGAGAGTACACTCTTGGAACAAGGGCCATATATCAGTGTAATGAAGGATATAGGTTGCAATCTGGTGAACTATCAACTGCTGTCTGCCAGGAAAATGAAAAATGGAGCAACAATGATTACCCTCCACTGTGTGTGCGTAAGTGTGCCATTAGGAGTTTTGTTTCATGGCTCTGAAAAGAAATCATTACATGAGTGAAGGAATACAGATTGACCTGCTTCTAGAGGTTCCCAGTGGTCCAACTGGTTAGACTTTCAACAGATGGTGATACTGTCCCATGGGTTGCTTGTCTCTATGTCTCTGTTTCTCTCTGGTTACTCCTATGGTGTTGGTCAGATGAGGCTTTCATAATATTCTGCCTTTTAGACCTGTGGACCTAAGGTAGATATCTGAACGTTTCTAAACACTGTAAAATTGGGAACTGTGGAAACACAGGAGTGTAAGGTTCCAAGTGCAGAATCATGAAAAGGCAGTGGTCAGCCACAAAAAAAAATTGCAATTAAAACTGTTCCTTTAATGTTGGCTTTTATTTCAAGGTTGCTAGAATTCAAAAGCTTGCATGTAATGCAACATTTACATGCATTTCATGGTAAGACCCATTTTGCATCCAAAATTCATTTTGAGTGGAAATGCTATATTGGCCTCAAAGAGAGAGAATGCGATTTCAATAAAATGAGACCAGGCTTAAGAGTAATAAATAATGAAGAAATTCCCATGAAGAAATTCCAATAGATTTCCTTCTACTGAAGGTTAACAGGTATTCTCATTGACATGTTTAAGATGATTTTAAAAATCAACAAGGCTAAGAGGGATTTTGGCTCTGCTGAGATCTGAACCAAGCACCTCAGATTAGAGAAATCACTTCTTTGTGCAGAAAGCACTAGATATCTGAAACTGTCTGAATCTATCTGCACTCCCACATTTCCATCCTGCCCCTGCCTCTGCCCCACCCCAAATAATATCTGTTAAGAATCGAAGTATTCAACACTTCAAAACTGAGATCAGAAAGGTTTTGTTAGGTCAGTGTATTAGGGATACTATGGCAAATAGATGAAGGTGTAATACAGATTAGGCACAATCCATTTAAATAATGGAACACACTGAAGAGGCAGAATCAGCTACTCCTGTTTCTGTGCTTTCCTGCTCATTCCCCATTCTCTTTGTGAGCACTTTTCTAACCCAACTATCTGATTTTTGATTAAAATAATGTATGGGTTATGCTTCAACAAAGGTTTTATAGCTGAAAATTTCACATTACAGCTAATCTATTTAAAGATTTTTTTCCTTAACCTTGCATTTAATTTTTTTTGTGGTTCTCTGAAATTTGTAACCTTTCATTACCATTTTACTTCCTCAATGGAAAAGAAAGACTCAGAATTATTCAGCACAGATGGGCACATTTCAATCCATTCTGTATCCGTCAGGTCTTTGAAAGAGCTATCCAATTATTCTCACTGGCCTGATCTTTGTCTGTAATCCTGCAATTTCTTTCTTTTATAAGGACATATTTAGAATGAAAGCTACTACTGAATCTACTTCTACCACCTTTTTCAGCAGTGCATTCCATTCTCAAGAACGTTTAATGTAGAAAATAATGATTATTTTCATTTCTTTTTCCCCTGGGCTTTTGCCATTATTTTAAATTTCTATCCTTTTGTTACTATGAGTTGAAACGGTTTATCCCCAGCTACACTCCCCAGACATAATTTTAGATATATTTATCAAATCTCCCTTTGGTTTTGTTCTTCATTTAATTGTGAGGACAGCAGTTTTTTCAATACACACTTATTCCAGAAGTCACCTCTTATATATCAACATTTCTTGCCACACATTTTAACAAATGCAGGATCCACTCCCACTCAGTTAGGCTGCTAGTCTATCTTGAAATAATAGAGTCTGTCCTTCATAGGTCGCAAAAGTGAATTTATTGTGAATCAACACATTTTGAATTGGTAAACATAGAGCTGCTTTTACTGAGAGCATTGACAAACCCAAGAAAATAATTGTTGAATAAATGAAAAACATTTCTGCATTGCTGCCATGAGTTCAGAATTAATGTTTTAAGGAATTTTAAGTATTTTTTTTTATTGATTCATAGTTTGTGAGCAAACTATCATTTGTTAAGTGGGCTAGTTTAAGAATGTCTTGTTAAGAGTTTGTCTGATATTTTTCAGGCAAAATCATGACAGAAAGAATGAACACGCTTCTAATTCTGTATGTGCTTTTCATGTCCTGTAACGCCCCAAAGTGTTTCATAGGCAATGGATTATAGTCAATATTTTTAAGTCAGAAAACTCCACAGCCAACAATTTTATCAAAATAAAAAGTGTCAGCACTCAGCACCTAGGTCAGGGGAAGCAGGCATCAAAAGAACTCTGTCTGCTCTTCTGCTTCCACATGGGTTGATGATAACAGAATTCAGCATTCTTATTTGCAATTCCCACGTTCCACACCACAATTTCACAATCCCTCCAAAACATAGTCAATGGTTATAATTGTAAGAGATATATGTTGCTATTCCTTCTCCTTAGGAACTGAGGTAACATGGTTCCCACATTGATGAAAGCTAAGGGGAATCGTTCATGCAAGCACATGTGGTGTGTATTTATGTGTGGGCAGCATAGGTCGAATTAAAAGAAAATACAAGTAAAATCAATAGATTGCAAGATCACCCTAATTTATTACAAATCATTTCAGAGTCTTGTCAATAACTCTTGAAATGAGTAAGAGAAGGTTAGTTCTTATCCGTGATTGGTCAAAATGATAACTGATCAGAAAATTTCAACTCAGTAGGCAATGATGTAATAAACTGCTATTGATCATTGTTTATTACCTGTCCTTACAGCTGTGACATGTCCTGATGTTAATAGTGTCCGTGTAGAGCATGGGGACTGGAAGCTATTATATGGAAACCCAAATCAATATGGAGCTCAAGTCATTATCATTTGTGATCCAGGGTATTACCTGGAAGGACATAGGGTCATCAATTGTCAGGCTAATGGTACTTGGAGTGGAGGAGAGCCGAAGCCCAGCTGTAAAAGTAAGTATGTCATCCTGTACTTACACACAGGTTAATATTGTAAAATATTAGACATGAGCTGATTATCAAATATTCTTGCCAGAAGGAGAGCTGTTTCCTCTCAGTTGCTCATGGGTCTGTTTACAGGCAGAACACAATTGAAATTGTTTCTTTGTTGATATTTATGACTGAACCATTAATTGTTTTAGGCATATCAGTGCTAAATATTGAAATCAAAAAAAGCCCTTAAGGCGTATAAAGCAGAGAACAACTTAAACAAGAAATCAGGAGGCTAGAAGGGGCCCTAAAATGTTCTTGGCAAGTAGCATTAATGAGAATCTGAAGGAATTTTATATGTACATTAGAGCAAGAAGGTAGCTAGGGAAAGGGTAGGTTTACTCAAGGACAAAAGAGGCAATTTATGCATATAGCCAGAGGAAGTGGATGAGATTCTTGATGAGTACTTTGCATCTGTATTCATCAGGGGAGAGACATGAGTAATAGTGAGACGAGGGAGGGATATGTTAGCATTCTGGGTCATGCCGATATTAAGAAGGAGGAGCTGTTGAGTTTCTTAAAAACAAATGGTAGACAAGTCACTAAGACCTGATGGGGTCTATCCTCGGATACTGAAGGCGGCAAGGGAGGAGATTGCTGGAACTTTCACAGAGATCTTTGTATTCACTTTAGCCACAGGCAAGGTCTCAGAAGGCTGGCGAATAGCCGATGTTGTTCTTCTGTTTAAGAAGAGCAACAGGTATAATCTAGGAAATTATAGGCCATGAATTCTTACATTAGTAGAGGGGAAATTATTGGAGAAGATTCTTGGTGGCAGGATTTATTCACATTTAGGGAAGAATGGACATATTACTCATAGTCAGCGTGGTTTTATGCAGTGAGATCTTGTCTGACAAATTTGATTGAGCTTTCTGTAGAACTAACAAAGATGATTGATGAGGGTAAGGTAGTAGATGCTGTCTCCCTGGACTCTACTAAAGTATTTGACAAGGTCCCTTATGGTAGCTTGTTCCAGAAGATTCAGTCATATGGGATCCATGGTGAGTTGGCAAGTTGGAAACAAGATTGACTTGTCATAAAAGGCAGAGGCTAGTTGTGGAATATATTTTTCTGACTGGAGGCATGTGAAAATTGGTATTCTGCAAAGATCTATGCTGGGACCTCTGTGCTTTTAATTTATATACAGAAATGATCTAGATGAAAATATAGGTGGACTGCCTAGTAGGTTTGCAGACAGTGTGATAATTGGTGGAATACTGGATCATGAAAACGTTTATCAAAGGATATATCAGGCTGTAGATCAGTTGAAAAGTTCAATGAAGGGAAAAGATAGCCAAATTTCATTGCTCACTTGCCTTCCTGTATGTGTGTGTTGATTGCCTCCACAGACAAGAGTCATAGAGCTACACAGCATGGAAACAAATCCTTCAGTTCAACTCATCCATGCCGACTAGAAATCCTGAATTAATCTAGTCCTATTTGCCAGCACCTGGCCCATATCCCTCTAAACCCTTCCTATTCATATACCCATCCAGATGCCTTTTAAATGTTATAACTGTACCAACCTCCATTACTTCCTCTGGCAGCTCATTCCATGCACTTACTACCCTTGGCAATAAAAGTTGTCCGTTGAGTCCCTTTTATATCTTTTCCCTCTCACCCTAATCCTATGCCCTCTAGTTTTGGACTCCCGTACCCTGGAGGTTTTATAACCATCCATAAGGTCACCCCTCAGCCTTCGATGCTCCAGGGAAAATAGTCCCAACCTAATCAGCCTTTTCCTATAGCTCAAATCCTGGCAATATCCTTATATATCTAGTCTGAACTTTTTCAAGTTTTACATCTTTCCAGTTTCACAACACCTTTCCTAAATCAGGATGACCAAAATTGAATGCACTATTCCAAAATTTGCCTAACTAATGTCCTGTCCCACATGATCTCCTGACTCCTCTACCCAATGCATTGACCAATAAAAGTAAGTGTACCAAATGCCTTCTTCACTACCCTGCAACTAATAGGCTGAATAGGGCGAGGACAATGGCCTTAATATTTGCAAGGAAGCAGGGAATGCAGGAAAATGGGGGTAGGTGTCTGCAGGCTAGAATTCAGGAAATTCAAAGAGGACAGAGGTCCTGTCAAATTTAGTGCCAGGGTTTCATTTGCATCTTTGTTTTGTTTCTTTACCAGCTGGGAACCAGCCAGATTCAGAGACTGGAGACAATCCCAGGAAACTGGTAAAAATTGGATATTGGTGGGTCAATGGAGGGAATGAACTCTGGGTTACATCAGTGAGGATGGGGAAAAAGGTTATTTTGGATTTGTAGCTTCTGTAGCTTTTTGTTCAATCATGATTGAAAATCTCAGTAAATCGAGATAGCAAAGCTGACAAATGCTGTTTTACTTTAACAACAGATGAATATGATTCGTTTACTTTGAAATGTCAAACTGATTCAAAGGAAATTATTTACAGATGGAGTACCTTAGCTTATTGACCAGACTTCTATTGATTTTGACTTTTGCAAGGCCAGATTCAGACAATTTTCTCATCTAGTTTCATCTTCATGTCATCAGTATACCCCTTCAAATGCATTGGAAATAAATCCACAAAGATAAAAACAGGATATTAAAATTAGTTCTAACTCTTCGTAGTTGTGCAATTCACTCTTGCATATCCATTTATTATCCACTTCTCCATTCCATATCAGAATGAAAGGTTATCGTCGGGCTGAAATTATGAGTGTGTAGATGACTCCAATAAATGCACGATAATGCAAGATTGTATCTTGTTTTGAAATTTTCTGTTCCATTTTTATGGATTTGTTAATTCACTCACAATTATCAAGCTAAAGGATGTGTTAAACAGCATGAGGAGAAAATCTACTAACTCAGTTTGTTATTATTGAAACAATTCACCCTGTATGTGTCAGAGCTGTCATTTACCTGATTTGGATGTCTTTTTGCCCTTAAGTTTGCAAAATGCCATTAGGGTCATGACCATTTAAGCATCTCTTAAGCAAGTATTCAAATTAAATCACCCACCCATTCAACATCCTGGCAGCAATCTGGCAGAGTAGATCAACTGGCAGTGCCTCAGTGTAAAAGCTCTTATCCTTATAAACACTTTCAACTTAACCTCAACATGTCCTATAACCCCAAGGAATCTCTGTGTTCCTCTGACATTGTCCTTTCTGCACACCAAACTGCAATTACTCAATTTGTTGAAGCATTGTATTCAGTTATTTAGACCATAGATGCTCTACACATTCCTGCCTGCTTCTTTACTCTGATAGTCTAATGCTTCTGTCAAAAGGCCTACCATATCGTTTGCTTTTCTAACTATCAGGATTTCTCACCAGTTAAACCATGTTGCTTTTCTATTTTTGTACTAAATAAATAACTTCAAATTTGTATTGTATTCCATATTCCATCTGCTGTCTCTTCTCCACACATGTAACCTCTTTACATCCTTTTGCAGTCTCCTTGTGTTGCTTGACTGTTTACTTTCCCTACTAACTTGGTATAAAACAGTATATGGGGTTATATTTGTTTCCTTCCAAACCATAGGGTCTATTTTGTTTCGATCATCACTTTAGCTACATGTTGTAAAATCCTAGGGTTCAGGCCATCATGCAGGACAATGGGCAGCCTATAGACACAAACGATTCTCAAATGCTATTTCCTTACTCATACTAATTTATTTTAGTTCCTCATTCTCATTCGTCCTCTGTTTCCAAACTACTTCTGGTGTTTTGTATCATGAAGTCAACAGAAAATATTTTGTTTCCCTATGTCAATTTCTTATTCATTGTTATAATTTACCTACTCTCATGTTTTAGGGACCTGTGTTTATTTTTGCTGATCCCTTCCTTTTTGATAACTGTAGAAGCTTCTTTCATTCATAATTTCATCTTTTCGAAGTTAGCTCATCTTATTTTCTTCTTAGCCTCTGCTGATCTCTCAAATCTTCCCAATGCTGGGGCTTTCTCTTAGCTGTGGTAACTTTCCGAGTTTCTTCATTCAACGTAGTCTGTCTTTAAACACTTTTTATTATTTGGATCATTTTGGATCAAGTTTATGAAATGGTAAGAGAAAGGGGAGAAGCCATCTTCAAGGGTGTGCTTTTCAATATAAGAGCCTCCCTACTAAAGATCGCACTTGCCCTTCCCAGCAACTTGTTATGACTGTGAAGTGGGCTTCCTGTAGGTGAGTCAGCTTCCAGCTGATTTCCCTTCCAAAGGGAAAGCCATTCATTCCCTTCCTCTCAATTTTCAGCCACTGTGTTCATTATTGAAACAGTTACTATTATTTCCTTGTCTTCATATTTATGTTGGAAACACAAGAACAACTGCAGCGACATGACAAAATCTGTATTAATTGAAAATGTCTTGCATAGAGCAACACATTAACAATGCAGATAGCAGGTAAAACAGGGGCTTTTTGGGAACTGAAGGGCCTCCAAGGAAGCATGTCTTACAATGGAATTTTGAAGTAAAGTTAATTATTAGTGGAAAATTTTATGAGATCATAGCACTTAGGAGCAGAAATGGGCCATTCGGTCCATTGAGTCTGCTGTGCCATTCAGTGAGCTAATGGCTGACCTAATGACTTTAACTCTACTTTCCTGCCTTATCGTCTGCCTTGATTTCCTCACAGATAGACAGATTTTCAATTGCATCCTTGAATACACTTCATCATCCAACCTTTATAGCCCTCTGCGGTAAAGAATTCCACAGATGCACTACCCTCTGAGAGAAGTGATTCCTCCTTATACCTGTCCTAACTGGGGACCTCTTAAAAACCTGAGATTATAACTCCAGTCCGAGACTCTCTGATAACTTGTCTGCTTCTGGCTATTCAAGAATCTTGTTTGTTTCAGTATTCAACCGAACAAGGCAAGTGCACAGCACTTCAGAACACAATAATGGATAGGTCCACTCCGACAGATTCTCTCAATGGAAGCCAGGTTTTGTGTTAGTCATCTTTTAATAGCTCTGACAGCCAATTCCCTAACAGAATGATAATAATTGGATAAAGCAAAGAAAGTGTTCTCGCACTCAGGAGGCAAAGAGCATGTTGTGAGATATCAACAGGTTTACTGATCCATAAACCTTGTTTCTGCCTCTCTCCTCTGAAAAGTTCTAGACTTAAAGCAGCGTTCTTTTTGGGAAACTTTCATCTGGACGAACAGAAATTCTAAGCAATGTTTGATTTGCAAACCTTTAAACATGACTGGGTCTAAATTCTAACTGACCAGAAAGTGGTTGTCGGAAAGCAAGTCTTTCAAAAAGGCTGAATTGTTAAAATTAATTGGTCATTCTTTTTTTGTAATTCTTCAGTCATCTCATGTGGTGAACTGCCATTTCCTCCAAATGGCAATAAAATTGGAACACTAACAGTATATGGAGCGACTGCCATCTTTTCCTGCAATACCGGATACACAATGGTAGGATCCCGGGTACGGGAATGTCAGGCCAACGGGCTGTGGAGCGGAATGGAAGTGAAATGCCTTGGTTTGTATTTGATTGTATTAACATACCAGTGTAGAAACCTCTTTGCCTTGTCAACTGTGAAGTTTTGCTTATTTTATTTTGCTTGTCTTTACTTGTAACAATTTTAGTCGCAGAGAATTTTCAAGAAATACCAGTGAATCATTGCTTATTCATTGTTTCTGAAAGTTTGCAATTAAGTGTGAACATTAAACAAAGATGTACTGGTAATGAATTTCAAGAAGATCAAGTTGAGAAGGTTCCCGTCTGTAGTTTTGAAAGTTTCCTTTCTGATTTGTCATTGTATTCATGCAATGTGATCATTCAGATACAGTATTTGGGATTAATCCTTTTTAAACCAGCTGCCCACGAAACCAGCTGTTTTAATTTTATAGACAAGTGCCCAAATTAGCCTTCCTGAGTTATCACATTAGACTTGAAAATACTAAAACCCATCAGTGTGCCCAACACAAAGTCTCTCCATATAAATAACTTAAAGGCTGCTTATTATATTGTCGTTTTTGTATTCTGTCCTGGAGTTGGAATCGATCAAGTCATAAATGTTACTGATTGCAGCATTTTCTTTGCTTCAGCTGGTCACTGTGGGATGCCTAAGCCCATTGTCAATGGTCAAATAATTGGAGAAAATTTCAATTATCGTGGGACAGTGGTGTACCAGTGCAGCCCAGGTTTTCGCTTGATTGGAACTTCAGTCCGAATTTGTCAGCAGGACCATCAGTGGTCAGGCAGATCACCTGTATGTGTGCGTAAGTATTGCTTCGGAATGTAATTTAATAATCAATGAAGGGAAGCCAAGTGCCTCAGGTGAAGCTGTTTTGTTTCTCTTTCTTTACAATGCGCCAATGTATCTTCAAAACTGTCTTACTTTCCTGCATTCAATTACTTAGCTCACTTGGGTAACTGAGACTTTTCTTTTGCATAAGCTATGCAGAGCTTGATTATTGATGTTGAGTCAATCGTAATAATACAAATAAAGACAGTTTGATAGGGGCTTGCAGAAGAAAGGTGTTGAGGGATCAGGATACTGGAGCAATGCTATGCTTTGCATTCAGTAAATTGTTGCTATTGCACCATTATAAGTTACATTCAATTTGCAAAGAGTTAATTCCCAGAAAGGTATGTTGCCTAGGAAGTAGGATTAGGACCACTGATTGGGGGTACCAGACAATCCAGGGTGAATCTTCTTGCAGGGCACTCATTGTTGCACTACTGCTCGTGCTATTCTCATTTACACCATGTACCATATCCAGCTGCACATTTCTGGCTGGTATTTTCTGAAACTGATCTTTTTAGAAATGCATAGTGTACCTGAAATAGGCCAAGGCTGGAAAGTGGAACTAATAAAGATTTCACGTAGTTTTCTTTTGGTGGTATAGACCTGATGGGCCAAAGAGCCTCTTCTGTACTGTGTGAATTTATGACTCAATGATTCCTGCTTTGTAGTGCAGGATCATGAGGGGAAGCAGAGCCACACCCCTTTGTTATAGCTGAGGGGTTGAGTCATGAGATCAGACGAGGAGGGATCAAAATGATAGGGGGCATCAGAGGTTTGGAGAGGAATTAGGATTTGAAAGGTCAGAGGTATGGGTGTAAGGGATGAGTTATCGAGTGACATGGGGCTTTAGACATAGTTGCAACTATCCAACATTTCCTTGGTAATGGTACAGGTCTCAGGACTTCTCCTAAGTCTTTGACTCCAACTCAGGGTTCAGGTATTTGCACAAGATTCAACACAGCTAGAGAATTGCCCATTGGGAGTTTAAACATCCTGAGCAATTCCCACAGTCAGTCCCTGAGGATGTCCAAGGGCTGTCTGTACATACCTTTAGCTTACCTGGGAGACTGAAAGATCTCCACCTATGGAATTTTCTTGTGCCAAATTTAGCTCAAGCTAAAGAGTTAAAATAACAACCCAACTGCAACTTTCAATATGTATCTTTGAGGGTACAGAGGTCAAAAGTATGGGTAGACTGGAATATCCAGACCAGAGTAATTATTAGCATGATGTATTCCCACATGAATGTGAGGCAATGGCAAAAGGATCATTGGCATAATCAGAGATGTCAATATCTGTAATTGTGGAATAAAGGCATCCATTCAGGTGTCTGGCTTCTCATCCTCCACCAGTGTTTTAATACAGGTTCCATGTCATTTTTTGTTTTAAATATTCTTTTAGGGTTGTCACCATTACTGACTGGACCATGATTTACTGCCTATCCCTAATTACCTTTGAGAAGGCTGTGATGAGCTGCCTTCTTGAGCTGTTGCAATCCATGGGGGCTAGATGTGCCCATACTGCTGCTTTAAGGCAGTTCCAGGATTTTAACTCAGTGGTAGTGAGGGGACAGTGATATAGCTCTAAGTTGAGAAGGTATGTGGCTTGGAGGGGAACTTACAAATGGTGGTGTGCCCATGCATCTTCTACTCTTGTGCTTCTAAATAATAAATGTCACAGATTTGGAAGTTGCTGTTGAAGGAGCCTTCATGAGTTGATGCAGTGCAGTTTGTAGACAGTAAATAGCGCTGTAGTATGTTAGGGGCTTGATGGGTTTTAACTGCCTTGATTCTTTAGGATGGATTTTACATTGATGTCCAATGGCATGCTAATTTATAACATGGAAAAGCAGAAAGCAACACACATAAATTGAATAATCTTTTCGCAGTTGACAAGTTCACATGCACATTTGGTTCTAACATTTGGTTAACAGCCGTGCTCATTTTAAACAATAGCTCAATCCTTTGCAATAAATAGAAAGTGTCTCACTGGTGCTGGTGAGTTTTTAAGAGTTCTTTCATTCTTGCTAAAGACAGTCATAACTCACACTAGTAGAGCTTTTGAGTTATGAATCGTTCTGCATTGTGCAAGTATAGAACCAACTTACTGTTACCAGTCAAATTCAATGCACTGGGAATGAACAACTAATTGACTAATAGTTGGTACTGCACAGTTATACTGAAGAAGTGGTGACATTTCACTTCCAGTCAATGTGAACCAATCTGTTGTTCTAATGTTAACTCTTGTTGAGTTTATATGAATCATGTACTGAGTTTGTTTATATAGGGAACTGTGTGCTTTGAGTATGGCTTTGTGCACTCAATTTCAAGCAGAAGGGTTTCCGAATTAATTCCGCACAGACAAAAAAAAATGACTGTTCCCAAATTCCCCAAAAGTATTCCAGCTAATTGTAGCCCCACATGGGAATACAGCTCCTTAAATTACCTCACAACAGCAACAAGTAAACTATTCCCTGGCATCCGAGGTAATAGCTTCAGTGGCCATGGGTGTTCATTATTATTTTGGTTAGAGATGGATCTTTCATTCACCTCTATTTAACACTTGACATATTTTCTGAAAATTGTATAACTTGTACAACAATTATCATTGAGTATTAATTTGTGCCACATCTTAGTTTTAAATACAGCAAGTTTATATGGGTTTGACACTATGAATCTATGATTTTCCAAGAGCATGTTCCCATCAAGAAATTTTGCCGTGTGATATATATTTCAAGAAAGTCAGTGACACTCTTAGATATTCAATATTCTTCAGTTAGATTTTCTGTTGTGTATATTGGTGCCCACCTCTTATATCTGTGTACTTACCTGATTTTAATTTCAGACAAAGAATTATAAAATGTTTTGAATTTATCCATGGAGAAAGGGTATTCAGAATCTTAGAGCTTCACTGGAGTATATTACTGATCGATTATATATTACCAAATAATTGTTGTTTTGTTTTTTTCTCACAGCTATTACATGTGGACACCCTGGTAATCCAGGTAACGGCGTAACACATGGAACACAGTTTAACCTGAATGACATTGTTCGGTTCACCTGTAACCCAGGATATACACTTCATGGGACTGTTAGTTCCCAATGTCAATCTAATGGACAATGGAGCAACTCACTTCCGACTTGTCAAGGTATGAAGTATGACTTTTGTGCAGTTTTAACACTTCTTCAGTGATGTCAAACAGGGTAGAAAGGACCTTCACATTTTCTTAATTTCCCACAGTGGTCAATTGTTCAGATCCCGCACATATTGAAAATGGTATTCGTCGGGTGCAAATAAACGTCGCACAAAGATTCAGTTACGGTAGTACCGTGTCATATGAATGTAATCCCAGATACTACCTGTTGGGATCAGATGTTTTGACGTGTCAAGGAGATGGTTCCTGGGATCGATCTCTCCCAAAGTGTTTGTGTAAGTGATTACAGTGCAATAAACATTCAGAAATGAAGAGTCTATTTATTATCAAATTTTTAATCAAGTTATCAATGCCAGACACAAAATCTTTTCTAACAGAAATTGGTAAGTTATTTCAATATATTTCAAATATCAAATAATCATCAATACTTTGCATTTTCCATGTTTTTTTTTGTTTGCAATCACAAACCACCACAGTCAAAAATATATATAACCGAGTCATTTGGAGAACTTTGATCCAGTACAAATCTTGGTCAGCTAAGGAAAAGGGGAGACAATGTCATGTGCACTTTTTCAACTTATAAAATTCAAAGGTAGTATCAATGCGCTGGTCATCCACGAGAACAAAAAAGTATTGAATACAGTGTTACTTCATGAGTGAAGGAACTCATAAAATTCTGTAAAGAAAAGCTGCAATTAACCCAAAAAAAACTTGCCTGTGATTTCCTTTGAAAAAAAAAATTGTTGAAGAAATTCCTGTATGGTAGTTAGTTTATGTCGCAATTTTCTATCTCTTCACTAAAAAAAAATTGTTTAAAAAGTGTACCCTTTTTGAGGAATGGAGCTTGAATCCTGGCCAGTATAGTGATGAGTGGAAGAGAATGAAGTTGTGTCATGGTTACTATGTTGACAAGAAGGCTGTTTCAGGAACAGTGACAGAAATTGCTGGCAAACCTTCATCAGAACCTGATGAAGAGTCACTTGACTCAAAACATGAACTCCATTTTCTTCCCACAGTTGCTGCCGGACTGCTGGGTTTCACCTGCAATTTCTGTTTTTGTTTCAGATCTCCAGCATCAGCAGTCCTTTGTTTTATTTTAGGATGTTTCAGACCCCTGACAGCCAATCTGAAGGTCCTTCAATATTTTTGGTGTGCTGGGCATGCTCTGGTTGTCATTCAAATGCCACAAAAGCTAATCTGGAGTGCTTGGGTGCAAACTGTGATGGGAACAGCCTCTGGAATTATTCAGTCCCCTGTGATTCATTTGCAATGACTTGCAGTTGGAGTATTATGTCACATACGTGTAGTAACCCCTGTATCCCATAGATTTTATGATGATTGCTGACCATGCAGTATAATACAGATGGGTTGGATAGTTTATTTTGTTTAGCTTTATGTTTACCCACAGACTTCATAGAGTCATGTGGCACAATAAAACTTTTGAATTAAATTCCACAACTTGATCTTGGAAATTATCTGTTCATAGCACAAACCCTGTCTTTGTTTAAAGCCAGTCATGGCACAAGTCTAGTCCACTGCAACTTTCAGGCCAAAATAAGACCAGTAACTGGAGCAAGACTGCCCTTTGATGAACATCGCTCTATATAATATAAGCAATGCCAGACTGGTAACCTCCTGGGTAACTATAGACTGATTAGCTCAACATCTATTGTTGGAAAAGTTTTGAAATCAATTATTAAGGTAGTAATAGCAGCACATTTGGAAAATCATAATCTAAACAAGTAGAGTCAGCCTGGCTTCCTGAAAAGGAAATTGTGTCTGACTGATTTATGAGAGCTTTTCACTAAAGTGCCAATCAGAGAGGTTAGAGGGGATGCAATAGATATGTTGTATTTGGACTTTCAGAAGGTATTCAACAAGGTGCCTCACAAAAGGTTAAGTCAGAAGAGCCCATGGTGTTGGAGGTAACATATTGATGTGGATATACAATTGGCTAGTGGGCAAGAAACAATGAGTGGGAACAAGGAGTTCTTTTTCAGGTTGGCGACCCTGACCAGTGGGGTTCCTCAGGGATCAGTGCTGGGACAGCATCTGTTTACAATATATATTAATGGCTTGGAGGAAAGAAGTGTATGTACTCGAGCCAAATTTGCATTTGACACAAAAATAGTGGGAAAGTCAGGTTGTGAGAGAGATACAAACAGTTTGCAGAGAGATATTGATAGTGAGTGAGCAAAACGTTGGCAATTGGAACATAATGTGGGAAAATGTGGAGTTGTTTATTTTGGAAGTGAGAATAAAAGAACAGAATATGATTTAAATGAAGAAAAATTGCCAAAATATGCAACACACCTAGACACAGAAAACTAGTACACTGGTGCAGCAAGTCATCAGAAAGGCAAATTGAATACCGCCCCCTATTTCAAGGGGGTTGGAGTATTGGAGTAGGGAAGCCTTACTGTACAGGTGCTGGTGAGACCACATCTTGAGTTCTTGGAGATGTTATGGTCCCTTTTACTTAAGGAAGGATATTATTTCCTTGGTGGCAGTTCAGAGAAGGTTCACAAGGAAGCTGTGACAGAGGTTTTGTCTTGTGAACAAAGGCTAAACAGGTTGAGACTGTGCTTACTTAAGTTTAGAAGAATGAGAGGTGATCTCATTGAAACATATAGGATCATTAAGGGGCTGAGAACATGTTTCCCCTCATGGAAGAGTCTGGGACCAGAGGGCATAGTTTCATGACAAAGGAACACCGATTTAAGACTGAGGTGAGGAGGAATCTCTTCTCTCGGAGAGTTCTGAATCTTTGGAACTCTTTGCCACAGAGGGCAGTGGGGATAGAGTCCTTGTGTATATTTAAGGCTGATAGAGAGATTCTTGATCATTATGCAATAAAGGTTTATGGGTAAATTGCAGGAAAGTGGACTGGACTACAGGAATATTGTATCAAACATGATCCTAATCAATGATGGAGCAGGTTAAAGGGGCTGAATAGCCTTCTCCTGTTTCTATTTCTTATGATCTTGTAGAGTTGAAAATTTACATCACAATAATCAATGGGTCACGATTTTCTCTTGCTGTTTACAGAAGTCTTTTGAACTCTGAGATATTTGAAGTGTTTTGTGGACATAACAAGGAGCATTCACACCATGAAAATAATTACAATCAAGGTTCACCTATAATGGTCCTAGGCTGAACGCAGACCATTGTACATTTAATCATCTGTAGTAAATCTAGTTTGCCTATAAGTCATTACGTTTTATTTTGACAAGTACAAAAGCTTTTTCTGGTGGATACTGATCTCCAAACTGCATTTAACCAGGTGTGGCATCAAGGAGCTTGACCACGAAGACAGCACTCCACCACCTTCTTGGGGCAAGTGGGGACGAGCAATAGATGCTGACCCGGCCAGCAATGCCCTTGTCCCACGAGTGAATAAAAAGATCTTGTTGCAAGTTGTAAAGTGCCCTCAATTATTTCTTCCTAATTTGGAAGTTGAGGAGATTGTAATCCTTCATGCCTATTGGGGCTACATTTGCTATCCTTGCATCTGTTGGGTGCAACTATAATAGAATACACTCCACTGTCTGCATTATTATAGATATAGCATGCTCCATCTTGTGTTTCATGTTAGCTTTGTATTGTTTGATTTTAAGGATATTTTCAGAATGCAAATGAAATGCTTGTTTTCTCCCTCACTACTTTCTCTGTTAGTGGTAACATGTGGTCATCCCGGAATTCCACCTGGTGCAGAACTGTACGGTGACCAGTTTACAGTTGGCTCCACTGTGCGGTATTACTGTGAAAGAAATCGCCGCTTGATTGGAAATACCACTCGTATCTGCCAGATGGATGGGCATTGGAGTGGATCATTACCACATTGCTCAGGTAAACGTTCTTCTGTCATTATATCGGGTTCAAAACATACCAGGTAAAACAAGCTGTGATTTTTGCTTGGATGTATTTAATGTTAAATGGAGGGACTGATATATTTAATGTCTTTGATGTCTTAACAACAATTATTGCACTGACATAGTACCATCAACATAATGAATAATCCCAAGGCACTTTTATAGTGGTGTTATCAGACAAAATTTGACACCAAGTGACATGAAGGGATTAGAAAAGTAATCAAATCTTTCATCAAAGTGATACTTAGTGGCAGGGAGTATTGATTCAAAAGCGGAATTGTGGAGAGAGGACATACCAGGGCATAGAGTTGAGACAATGAACAAAGGAACAATGAAAGAATTTGGAGATGCACCAGAGGCCAGAATTAAAGAATTGTCTTGGCCTGGAGCAGGTTATGATCGAGAAAATCGGATATAGGAAGATTTGATTGAAGCTCAAACAGTTGGACATGGGGTAAGGACATAAAGAAGAGGAAAAATTACTCCACATACAAACTGAAGCAGGCCATGATGAAATGGTTAATGAGTTGTATTATGAATCCCTGAGATATAATCTCTGATGAATGGATGCTCTGGTTTCTAGAATTACGTATCAAGGCTATGCTGTGTAATGTATAATGTGCTTCATTTCTAGTTATCCAGCTAGTGCCTGGAGTGTAAAGAGGGCATCAAATGACAAAAGAAAAATGTTGTACTTAATATGGCAAGAGAAGTGAAGGAAAATGAGTTTTTCAATTATCATGAGAGAAAAGATAAGAGATGGAGTAGGTTACTGGAAGTAAGATCAGGTAAGGTCTCATACCTATTTAGACAGAATGAAATAGTTTCAGAAAGAAAGTGTTCTGCCAAAGAGAGAGGTAACTTTTGTTGATCTGAAAAGAGAACTAGATGCAACTGCAAAAGTTCGATCCACATGGTTACCTTGGTTGTTGAACAGCGGTATAAATATAAGAGTGCAGATATTTCAATGGCATGGAAATTAACAATGAGCTGCTGGTATTAGTTATTGCTATTCCACTGAAAGTGACTGTGACCGCAGGAAGCACCATTTGTGCATTTTAGTTTGTAAATCCCAATGATGCATTCTGTGATTTTGTGCTTTTGAGATAGACTTTGATATAGACACCCTCTGCCCTCAAGTCTTCTCCAAAGAAAGTTAATAAAACATGGATTAGTGAAGGGAGGAAACATGATGGTGCAGAGTTGAGGCAATGAAGCTAAAGGAACAATGAAAGAAATTTAAAATGCACAAGAAGCCAGAATCAAAGAAACACGTATGTTTCATAGTCAGTGTGACCAAGACAATTATTTAAATTCTAGATTTTATTAACTGCATTTTAATTTCCCCTATTTGCAGTGATATTACCATTACACCAGCATCTCCCTTGAGGTAATATTTATTATGGTTGATGTACAGCCCAGTCCAAATGAACTGATGTCAGTAATAACAAGCTTATTACATCTGAACTATGGCTATAGTACCAAATGGAGTAAGGCTATAGAAAGGGAACTAACACAGCTGGATTTTGGTCCTATCTGGCTAATCTGCTGCCCAGTAACCTTATTACCGGGGTTCAAATTCCACCAGGGTAGATGATGAAATCTGGATTCAATAAAATCTAGATTTTACGTAGTTATCCTTCTAGTGACTATATGACCATTGTCAATTGTCATAAACACCCTAATGCTGTCCTTCCTTGGTCTGCCTGACATGTGACTCCAGACACTCAGTAATGTGGTTGACTCGTAAATGTCCTTTCCCAGAGAACCAATCAGCTCAAAGGCAAATAGGGATGGGCAGCAAATATTGGCCTGGTCAACATCAGCTACTTTCCATGAAAGAGTAATGTCAAAAAAAGTATGGCTTGTACTTTGTCCATTTCGAACAAATTTAAAACTCTGCAATCTTGATGTTGTGTCCTCATATCCAGCATAGTACCTTCGGCCTGTCAGATGCCTGAGTAGTATTTAATTCAGTGGGTCCTACCAAAAAGGGACAGCTGTGGCCTCCCACTGGCTTTTCAATTGCCAGCTGCGATCTCCAATACCTCTATTAAATTCAGACCATTGCTGAATTTCTCAGTAAAACAAGCATGTGTTATGTGAGGTAACTAGTACAAAATTATGTTTCTTTCAAAATTTCAATTATTTGTTCATAATGGAATATTTATGAACAAAATCAGGCTGCTAAATTGTAATGTTTCTGTGATTAGGGCTGGTGGAAAACACATGCTTTTGTTTGTTGAGATTGTATTCTCCGCAGAGTCGTTTGGAATAATTACGAGTGAGGGAATAACTGCCAGCATATTGTGCATACTGATTTTATTTCATTTGCATTTGTTGATCAATAGCTTTAACTTGTGAAAATCTTAAAGCAAGATCTGAGGCAAGCCTGCTCATAAAGGAACAGATTGCTAAATAATTGTGAATGTTAACCACAACGTTCTGATTTTATTTTCTACTTCTCCCAAAGCCCTGAGTTTTCCTTTGTTGTAAACAAAAATTCCATGTTGCAAGAAGTACAGCATCTTAACAGTTTTGTCTCAATAATTTGACATTTTGTTTTGCTTTGAGAGTTTCCATGTCTCCCAGTTTTCCATTTCTTCTTTGCCTTTGACAGAAACTTGTACATTGCCATTGCAGGACAAGTGAGCAGATTGCAAATTTAAGCTGGTGTAAACTATTAGGATAAACGGAAATGATTTTTTTCAATCTTTTGAGCTTACATGACACGAGGAGGGTGACAGTAGCATGAGGCAGAAGTTGGAGGGCTTGGCTCAGGGGATAATTCTGGGGGATGAGGGTGTCCCTCCAGAAAGTACATGGTGACATGTGGAAGGTCAGTGCAGATGATCTCAACTGGGATTGATAGAAAAGAAGGAACATGGGTGCTAACAGTGGGACAGAATAGGTACTCACATTGGCAGGATCTGAACTGTGGTGTCCCATAGGCTCTGCTTTAGGGTCTCAATTATTCACTTCATTTATTAATAACTTGGATAATGGCAAAGACAATCACAAAGACAAAAAGTGAAGACCTTTTCGAACAGAGATAAGGAGAAACGTCTTCAGCCAGGTGAATCTATGCATTTCATTGCCACACAGGCTGTGGAGGCCAAGTCATTGAGTATATTTAAGACTGAGATAGATAGGTTCTTGAGTATCAAGGCTTACGGAGAGAAAGCAGGAGAATGGGATTGAGATAATTACCAGCCAGGATTGAATGGTGGAGCAAACTCGATGGACTGAATGCCCTAACTTCTGATCCTCTGTTTTATATCTAAATTTGATGATGACACAAAGTTAGTTGGCACTGTAGACAGTGTATATGACAGTATAAAACTACAAAGGGACAGTGATCGATGAGGTAAATGGAGAAAACTGTGGTAAATGGAGTTCAAACTGAGTAAATATGAGGTTATCTGTTTCAAACTGAAAAGGGATAGATCAGGGAATTTCCAGATGGTATGAAGTTATACAGTTATGCAAAACCCTGATTAGACTTCACTTGGAAAACTCTGAGCAAATCTGGGCACCACACCTTCGGAAGGTCATATTGGCACTGGAGGGAGTACAATATTGGTCTACAAGATTGATACCTGGACTTCAGGGATTAAGTTATGAAGAAAGATTATACAAATTAGGCAGCATATATGTGGAAAGAAAGCAGAGTTAATACTTCAGGTCTGGTGATCCTTCTTACGGTCATTGGACCCAAAACATTAATTGTGCTTTCTCTCTCAGATGCTACCAGACCTGTTGCATTTATCTAACAATGTTTCTGATTTCCAACATCCACAGTCCTTTGTTTCTGATTTCCAACATCCACAGTCCTTGTTTATTATATAAATTAGGCCTGTTTTCTCTAAAATTTAGAAATGTAAGGGGTGATCTGTTTGAAGTTTTCAAGGCATTAAAAGGGAAAAAAAACAGGGTCAATAAAGATAAATTGTTTCCACTGGTTGGGAATTCGAGAACAAGGGAGTCTATAAGTTAGGGCCAAACTGTTCAGGAGGGATGTTAGGGAATACTTCTACACTCAAAGAATAGTGTATGTTTGGAACTTTCTTCCATAACTGAAAGTGAATGCCAGATAAATTGTTAACATTAAACCTGCGATAAATCCATTTTTGTCAAGCAATGGTATTTAGGGATTTGGACCAAGTATAGATATATGAAGTTAGGTCATAGATTAACCACAATCTCATTGAATGGGAAGCTCGAGGGGCCAAATAGCCTACTGATTTTCCTATGTTCCTTTTTTAAATCTTGTTCTGAGATTATTCTCTTGTGGTCCCATACTCTCCTGCAAGAGAAAATAGCCTTTCTGCATCAATCCTGTCTATTCACCTAAGAATTTTGTATGTTTCAATGAAGTCACTCCCCATTCTTCTATATTCCAGTGAGTACAGGCCCAAGGTACTCAAACTCTCCTCATAAGTCAGTCCTTCCATACCTACTATCAGCTGAGTGAATCTTCTCTGGACTGCTTTCAATGCCAGAATATTTTTTTCTTAGATAAGGATCCAATCCAATTCACAGTATTCCAGCTGTGGTCTGACTAATGCATTGTATAGTTTTAGTGAAACCTCCCTATTTTTATGTTCCATTCCCTTTGAAACAAAGGCCAACATTCCATTTGTCTTCCCTATATAACCCACTGAATTTAGATGCTCAGTTTCCCCAAATCCTGTTCGGTGGCTTTCTGTAGTTTTTTTTTCCATTTAAATAATAGCTCCTCTATTTGTCTTCCCAAAGTGCATAACCTCACATTTTCCCACATTATATTCCACTGCCAATTTTTTTGCCAATTCATTCAACCTATAGACTCTGTGTATCATCCTCCCCACTTGCCTTTCCACCTCTTTTTGTGCCATCTGCAAACTGTGGTACATTCACTTTCTCCATCCAAGTCATTGGCAAATATTCTGAATAATTGTGGCCCTAGCACTGGTCCCTGTGAATTACAGGTTGCCACTCTTTATGCCAACTTCCATGAGTTGATCAGTCCTCTGCCCATGCTTGTATATTACATCCAACACCATGGGCTCTTATTGAATAGCCTGATGTGTGATACCTTAACAAATGTCTTTTAAAAATCCAAGTGACTTACACCCATGGCCTGCCTTTTATATACCCTGCTTGTTACTTCCTCAAAGAATTCTAGTAAATTTGTTAGGCATTATTCCTCCTTCACGAAGTCATGTTGACTCTGCTTGATCATGTTATGTATTTCTAAATGTTCTGCTGTTATATATTTTACAACGAATTCTAATATTTTTTTCAAAAACAAATATTAAGCTAGATGGCCTGTCGTTACCTGTTTTTTTTAATCTCCTGCCTTGCATAAATAAAGTTGTGACATTGGCATGTTTCCATCTGTGATCTGGAACTCCAAATCTCCGATCATGCTATTGCAATCAGATTGCAGAGTAATCTATTCTCTCCTCATGAGTCGGGTGCCATTAAACAGGCTTTATTTTCAAAGGCTTTATTTCTAGATCACCATGCTGAGCCAGTTTGCACAGGTTTGTACAAGACATGACGTTGCATGTTGCACTGGGGTTTGTCTGTCATCTTATGTTCATCTGATGTTCTCATTCCAACAGTCACAAACGTGTCTCACCTATCAGCTTGATTAACCAACTTGTTGCATGATGTACAGTGATTCTTCAGAATCTTTTGCTGTTGTCTCTCTTATGGGTGTCTATTCCCGTTTGCTGTGCTTCCATTGCACACAATGGTATGTCTGAAAATAATTCAGTTTCTAGGAGTGAGAACCCTTTTTCTCCCGACTCTGGACATTGAGTAAGTTGAAAACCTTGAGTGGCCTTAAATTGATCAACTTACAATCCTTAATTGCTGGTGTGCTGAAAAAGTTACCGATGGACCATGTCACTCATCTTTTATTGCAAAAGAAAGGTCTTGGAGAGAACCTCAGCCCGTCTTCACCACCTCCAGGGAGGGAAAAATTGTGCCTTATAGGAAATATTTCACAGTCACTAATATTTCAGAGTGTACATATACGATGGAGTTTAACTCTTGGAGAATGGTTGAGTGTCCCACTGAGTTGGGAATGCATGTAATGAAGGTTCTGCCAGCTTCCTAACTCCTCTAAATTAAGTCTGGCTATAAAACACCAAGATGGGACTTGAACCTAGCCCCCTAGCTCAGAGCTCGGCAACAGTACCACTGCACCATAAGAGTCCTATGACTATTTAAGGCTTACCTGAGGATCTGGTGGTGTTTTTCCAGCATCACATTTTTCAACTCTGGTGGTATTTAACCTTGTCTGGTGAGCAAGCCTGTGACCTGGTGGGGATTTCCTCCAATTTTGCCCATGACAAACAAACAGAACTGCTGAAGACATGAGTTGCTCACAATTGAAGATACCCACTTGCTAAAAGCTAACTTCTTCCTTTACTTTTGCTGGGGCCTCTCCAACTTGCCGTGGCTTTCCTGCCTCATGTAAGTATACCTTGCAGCCAGCAGCTCCTTCAGTGTTAACACTGGCCACTGCTCCTGTCAGTACTGCCAGTCTGACATTCTACAGCAGTTCTTGCAGGTAAGTGCCCAATTAGTAATAAATCAAATTGTGGCTTAGAATGGCTGCAATAAGCTTGTCTCCTCTTCTCTGGGTTCTATGCTAGTCAACATCTTAGTTGACTATGAGATATATATATTGTATTGACTCTCAAGTAACGTTTATTGATTATATTTCAGATCATTATTCTGTGTGCAATCTAGGATACAATATAATTCTCTTGAAAATTTTATGTAAATATTTCCAAGAAAATTGCAATTTAACATGCTAATACCTCCCAGTTACATAACACCTAGCTGTTAGCTGTCATGCTACAAAGTGACATCTGACAGCAATTCCAATATTAAATAAAAAAAGTGTCACACCAATACGTAATGCTCAGTTATCTTTCCCAACAAATCTTGACAAATGGTTGTTGTCAGTAATTGAAATTTCTCATGCCCAAATTAAAAAAAACTTGATTATCATTTTAAATCCACAATAATAAGATTACATTTAATCTTTGGATTATCATTTAGCACCAGCAATGGCATTTTTACTTTAAGGCCTCAGCAGCTTTAAACACCATGACTTCATCTGGATATTTGTCACTTCATGTCTGTCAGCATTAGTCTTACCCTAATTCTGATTTATAGCATTTCCTTGCATAGAGTTGTATGTCAACAGGCAGGAGAAAATAGAAGGTTGCACTGTGTGGAGATAGAGGATTTTCTTGTTGTTTTCAAAAGGTTTTGAATGAAGTTGCAGATTTATTTTCAAAGGTTTTGCTTTTGGCAAATTATAAATTTATGTAAATAGCTGACAGTTGTGCTTTTCTAAGAGAAAGAATGTGAAATGCAGTACGTATTGAATTGCACCTATCTCTTTGCTATTCTTTCCAAATATCTTTGTTGCTATCAAAATACTGTGCAAACAATGGATTTTTCTATGTTCTGAGAGGTAATTTTATGTTAGTGGAAATTTACATTTCATAAACACTGTAAGTCAGCAAGCACTAGTAATGCATTAAATCCTCTGCTTCTCCAATCTTGACACATACTGGAAATACTAGGAATGTTAGGAAATTGCATGATCACAACTTGTGATTTTTGGTCCGTTAATTGAAAAATAAATAATTTTTATAATTAAAAGCACAACCAAAGTTAGGAGCTTGCTGACCATGAGGAAAGTGGTGTGAGGTATACCATAGGATGCAAAAGGGGATAGATTATGGAAAGATACAGGAGCTCAGTCTTTAGGGTATGGTTGTGACCTTACTGGTAACTGTTTTCTTCACCTGTACCTCTATTCGTCTGCTGAATTTTCCATCCCAATATGACCTTCTGTCAGCAACACTGAATAATGCCATATTTTCCACCCAATTATTCTAAAATTCTTCAGTTCTAACACATCTCTAAGACTTCAACATGTCATATCTTGTCACAAATCCCAAAGTATATGCTGTGCTTATGCTTGATCTCCTTAAATATCATGTCAATAAAGTTGTTGTTCAAAACATAGCATTGTACATAGTAACAGGAGCAGGCCACTCAGTACCTATGAGGAGAGAGTGAGGACTGCAGATGCTGGAGATCAGAGCTGAAAATGTGTTGCTGGAAAAGCGCAGCATGTCAGGCAGCATCCAAGGAGCAGGAGAATCGACGTTTCGGGCATGAGCCCTTCTTCAGGAATGAGGAAAGTGTGCCAAGCAGGCTAAGATAAAAGGAGGGACTTGGGGGAGGGGCTTTGGAAATGCGATAGGTTTCCACTCAGTACCTATGACCTGTTGTGCCATTTTGTTAGATATTTATACAGAATAAAAGATCAGGAGTAGGCCATTCAGCCTGTTATGCCTGTTTCACCATTCAATTAAATCAGAGGTGATCACCTCCCTCAGTGCCATTTTCCTGTGCCGTTGCCATACGCCTTTGTATCATTAATCTCCAGAAATATATAGACTTCTGTCTTGGACAGACTGAATGATTGAGCTTCCACAGCCTTCTAGGGTATAGCAAAGGAGGAGAAAGTGAGGACTGCAGATGCTGGAGACCAGAGTTGAAAAATGTGGTGCTGGAAAAACACAGCAGGCCCAGCAGCATCCGAGGAGCAGGAGAATCGATGTTTCGGGCATCAGCCCTTCTTCAGGAATGAAGAAGGGCTGATGCCCGAAACATCGATTCTCCTGCTCCTCGGATGCTGCCTGGCCTGCTCTGTTTTTCCAGCACCACATTTTTCAACTGGGGTATAGCAAACTCTATAAATCCTTGCAGTATCCAACCAGTAACAGCATATCATCCGGAGAATGATACATTTAATCCAGCTCTCTGCTTTCTGTCTGTTAAGTGGTTCTCAATCTGTACTCATATTATTTTCCCTAATGCCACGTGCTGTATTTGTGTTTACTGACCTCCCGTTTGGGATCTTATCAAATGCCTTTTGAAAATCCAAATAAACCAAAAGCAGTGGCTCTGCTTTATCAGTGCTACAAGTAATATCCTCAGAAGCTGCAAGTTTGTCAAACATGACTTTTCTTTTGTTAATTCACATTGACCCTGCCCAATGTTACCATTCTTTTCTAACCATCCCGTTATATTCTTGATAATAAATTGTAACATTTTCAATATTATGTATGTTAAACTAAATTGTCTATAGTTTTCCATTCTCCCTCTTCATCCTTTCTTTCCTAGTGCAGTTACAATTGCTTTCCACTGTGTAGAAAAGTTTCTAGAATTTTGAAAGGTAATCACCAATGAATCCAGTAACTCTGTAGCCACGTTTTCCAACACTCTGGAATGAAAGTCATCTGGTTCAGGGAAATTCTCAACCTTCAATCCAATTAACATTTCAAGTAAGAGATCTTTGCAATACTAATTTATCTTGGATTCTCTATTTTGTAAGTCCCTTGGTCAATTAGTATTCCTGTGAGATTTTCCATATTATCTTCTGTGAAAACTGTTGCAAAAATAATTGTACCTATCATTAGCATTTCTCAACTATCAATTATTCTGTCCCCATCTGAAATGGGACTGTATTTGTCTTAAATAATCTTTTCTTGTTTTCTGTAACTAATGTTCACAGGACACCTTTGTGTACCTCAGTAGTTCACTTTCTTTTTTTTCCCTTTATTGTCTAACTTATTGCTCCTCCTTTGTTGGCTTCTAAATTATTCCCAGTCATCAAGCTTCCCACTTTTTATGGCATCCTTATAAATGACTTCCTATGATCGGATGCAATCTTTACCTTTGATTGGTGAGCATGTTTGATTTACCTTACCCTTTTGGCATTGTGTCTGAAAGGAATGTAAATCTATTGTAGACTGCGTAGTATTTCTTCAAATTCTAGCTATTACCGGTCTATTATCAAACCTTTTTGTGTACTAGACCACCCCATAGTCAACTTATCCTCTTACCTTGATAATTTCCTTTCTTCAGATTTTTATCTTAGTTTCAAAATCAGTCAAACTTGATGCAAAATGTGACTATTAATTAGACCTTTCTCATTATACAACACCAAATGCAAAATAGCCTATTCCATATTTGGCTTCTCAGTTTACTGCTACAGAAACACAACCAGTACACAATCCAGGCATTTAACAACCCTCCCGATGTCACCTATTTTTATTGTATTAGCTATGTAATGTGCATCTCTAATTCCTCAGTGTTATCACTGAACAAGACAGATAAGTCTGGCTTGGTGAATCAAACAAGATCCTTACCAAACCTTGAAAAAACAGCTCACCCTGGCTTCTGTTAATCCATTGATGTTTTTTTGTCTCTCTTGTCATAAACCCCACAATATACTCCAAATGCCATTTACACTCCAAGAGGCTGACATTGCCTTAATGTCATGGTTCTAGAAAAACTAACATAGTTAATTTTTAAACCTTTTCAGAAAATTAGACCAACACTTGTTTGCCAATAGTTTAAAATCCAAAGTCCTAAAAATGATATTTATGTGTGTGTATATAAATTATATACCTTTTATCAGGCCTACATTTGGCTTAATGCAACCAGACAACTGACACTACCTCCCTAAATAAAACAATATTTATATTGCATCCTTCCGATCATTAAACATCTCAAGGACCCTCAGAAAAATGTTGTCAAAAGAAATTTAACCCAGGTCATGAGGTATTAGGGCAGATCATCAATAGCATGGCCCAGGACATCGGCTGGCAATGATAGACACAGAAAGTTCTGTAAGCATATGCTTTGCTGACAGCACCAGACTGGGGAAGAGGGGAAGGCAGATGAGTTGTTTGGTGCTGATGAACTAGACTGTCCCTATCTCTCTCCTGACGAAGGGCTTTAGCCCAAAACATAGATTTTACTGCTCCTCAGATGCTGCCTAAACTGCTGTGCTTTTCCAGCACCACTCTAATCTAGACTCTGGTTTCCAGCATCTGCAGTCATTGTTTTTACCTATCCCTCTCCAGCACTGTCTGCAGATTGGTCTCCTCAGCCATCATCCCCTTTCTGTGATCTCTCCGCCACCCAACTCTCAAGAAGTTCCATGCTCCCTGGCGATGGGCCTTTCATTGAGCAAGGAGGCTATGTCTGAGGCCCAGGACTCCTGCTGCATCTGTTTTCCATCCACTGCTCACTCGCACATATTCAGATGGAGCTGATAACGTCGTTCCAACACGTGTGCGCTTCTTGCTCTATGTGGTGGTGGCATTCACAACAAACACAGCCATTCAAGTTGGCTCTACAGTTATGTCACTGGCCAAAAAATATGTTCATTGTAGAGTTGGCTGTCTCTCTGGCTTGCTGAAACTGGGGCCATTCAATTCAAAACCTGCCAATTCTTGCTCAAATCAGGCAGTTTACAGAGTGGCAACAGGCCTTTCCCCAACACAAGACTCCAGGTCAGAAGTCCTATTCAATTAGAATTGGTGCATCAGAGGTCAGCAGTTCTTGCTGAGGTCAGCAATATTAATTGACTACTGCCAGAAGATCGACCAAGACCAAGAGGACCAAGGTGTCGCATACATGCATTCTCTCATTTGTGCATTAATGAGTTTACTTGGTGGGCCCACTCTTTCTGTTATTAAATTTGAAGGTGAGATAATAGCAGCCCATGCCAGAACAGTGCCTGAAGTAGTCAGTAACTGGTGGTAGGGCAGGATTGTGAAGCTTGGACCTTCCCCCGCAGATCTTAATTCAAGTGGAGGCAGGAAGACAGCAGGATTTTGAGATGACAGCATTCTGCTGATGAAGAGCCTTTCCCATCTCCAAGCCTACCACTACAGGACTGGAAGATTCCACTCATTGACACAAACTCGAATTCTGATCATCACATCAAGATACTCCTTTCGCAGATTACTCCTTGAATTTATGCATTGTCCCTCATTCCAGTTCCAGCTAATTGCTTCCCACTCTGGGCGGAATTTAATTCCCCAGCCAACAGGTTGACTCTCTGACGAAGATCTCCAGGCATCTTTAAACAGCACCACGAGAGAACGATGAATAACATTATAATTATAACTATAAAGAATGATTTCAAATTCATGATCTCATCTCATCATTGATATTACATTTCATCTTTACATTCCGTAAGCTGCAATTCTGGTTGTCTTTTTCATTGGTTATCCAGGTGTGATTGAACACTCTCTTATAGTTGAAAACAAATTCTTACTTATGTTTGATGTTCTTTGCATTGCATTGCAGATAATAATCTTGGATACTGTGGTGACCCAGGACTCCCAGCACATGGCATTCGTTTGGGCAAGGATTTCCGAGTGAAGAACATACTTCGATTCACATGTGAAGCTGGTTATGTTCTTAAAGGATCTTCGGAACGTATCTGCCAATCAGATGGAACCTGGACTGGGATCCAGCCAGAATGTGAAGGTACATGATTCATTGGGTTCTCGAACAAAACAGCTAAGGAGCTGGCATAGAACCTCATGCAAAAGGGGTATTTTCAGTGTTTGAGCAAGTAGTGCATGCTTGACAAGTTTTTATTTAGCTATTTAATAATTAGCCAAGTTTTTTTAGCATTGTGTGCTTCACAAAGTTATTAGTTGCCCTGCCAATTGTCTTGATAGTTAGTTGAGTTAACCAATAAATTGTATACCACCTCTTGCTATCACTAATCAAAAGCTAACCAGTGCATCTGTTACAAGAGATTAAGGCTGTAGATATGATTTATTTTCTGAATTTATATTAACTTGCATTGAATATGGGGTTCAGTATTTATGAACATTAATCAATGAAATATAATAAACTGAAGTTTCCCTTTCACTGATTTTTATCCAGATAGCATCACTGTTTTATATTCCTAAAAGACTACATTTCATCAACATCAGGGTTCTGTATATCTGTTCTTTTTTAGGTAATCCATTATTAAAATAAATGTTTTCAAAAAATCCAAACTTCTGCAAGCTAGGATTTACCTTTTGGTCGATATTTTATGGTGAGATTATTTGCACTATTATTGTCAAGGAATTTATAAAAGGACAACTTAAGAGAGTTTGATCAGCGATAATGTTTAAATGGAATTAATTAAAGATTTAGCTAAAAGGATTGATTAAATTGTTTTTTTAATCAATCCCTCTTTAACAAATCTATAAAGAAAAGTTGATTAAAAATATGGCTGAGGGGAGACTGATTAAAGCATAATTAGAGAGGGATGATGACCAAAAATGGCTCATTAAAAGGTTGGTTGCAGAGTTACTGATTAAGGGGATGATCTCAGTCTAATGAATTAATGTGAAACCCAGCCCTGTAATCTGGTTATTTATTGTTTGACACATTACTGGTCTCAATAGAGAAGATAAACTGAAAGATTGCCTGCTGCAGATTTGATGCTAAATTTCATTTCAGCTCAAGTGTGAAAATAATGGACAATGGAAATTACCTGAACTCAGATGGATCTCTTCAGAGATTGTGGTGTTGAATAAGGGTTTCATATTTCACACTTCATCCGATCTGTCTTTGCCACCAGCATTTGCATGCAAAGGAAGGGTGAGAATTGCCTGTTTCACTCTCACTCTGGATATTATGAATACATCTTCAGGCAACTCAGAAGGACTTTGTATTAACCTTTCTGAGATTGTTTTAAATAGTCCATATAACAAATTGTCTGAGGCATATGCAAATGTGTTAGTATCACAATAAAAGTACACTGGTTTGTGCACTAGGCTTTTTTTTTGTTGTTATCAGAAGTGTACCATCTCTATTATTGTAGAAGCGTTGTGAATGCTGCTGTGATATTGATCGGTTCATATACAAGCTAAGTATTGGCATGGAATATGGTGTCACACAGGTTTAGGAGACCACATGGTCTAGCATTTGGCAATCGGGAAATTAGGAGAGTAAAATATAGTCTCCAATTCAAGAGGAGAAATGGGAAAGCAATCGGCAAAATAGTCTCCCAATAGGAAACAGACCAAATATAGTAAAAGACATAGATATTAAATGTGTACTTTAATAAAATGAGCTGCACTCATCAGGTGAAATTGAATTTAACTCAATTGATGAGCAGATCAAAAATACAGACTTTGTAGCTCAGAGAGTAGTTGAAATGTTCAAAGAAGCACTGAATACACACAAGTGAAAATGGAGTAGAGGGAATATACTGACAGGGTGACATGGGAGAAGCTAATTTAAAACATAAACATTGGCATGGCTCATTTGGGCTTTTTATGTGGTGTAAATACTTTGTAGTACATTATGGCACCTAATGAAAGCCTTCTGGCTGATGGGAGTTAATTTTATTACCTGTAGAGGGAATTACTAAGATTAAAACTGATGAGTCTTGTTATGGTTCAATATAAGCCAGATTTATCATTTTAAAGAAAACCAACGTGCAAGAACAATTTGTGCAATGCTCATTCTCATAGCATGAGGGAAAAGGAAATAGTCTCTGCGAGTTGTCATTTTCTGTCACTCATTGTTCTGAGAAGGCGATGGTAAGTAGTCTTCTAAGACCACTGCAATCCACGAGTGATGGTGTTTCTGTTGTATAGGGTTTTGACATAAGATAACATATGTCAGCAAGTCAGAAATGGTGGGTAACTTACAGGGGAACCTTTGAGGCAGCAGTGTGTCCAAGCACATGCTGTACATATTGTCTTAGGTGTTAAAGGTCATAGGTTTTGGAGCTGTTGCCAAAGAAGTCTTGGAGTGATTGTCAAATTGGATCTCGCAATGATTTTCTAGTCAGCCAACAGATTCCTACTTGGAGACCAATTGGCTTCCTGGAGGGCCAACCTGCCTCTTTGTGTCATGCAGCAGCTGCAAAATGTCTGTGGAGGGTACCTCTACCACTAGCCTTTCCAGTAAAATGCCATGTTTATTCTTTCTTGTTCTAAGTTACAGAGAGGAAGTCTTACCCCTCCATCATTTACTTGTTGTCAAAACCAGTTGCTGTTTTCAAGCTGATCATTTCTGATTGGCCTTCCAGCTTAAGAGGTCATCCCATGATCCTTAATTATCTGCCCCAGGGAAAATTACAATGAATGATCATTTTTAAGTAAGTACAGGCTTCTGGATCCATTTTTACCCTGACAAGAGCGTTCAAAAGCATGACCTGTTTCTCTAACGAGTTCTTCTGCCTCATCGAGTCGATTTTCTGATCAAGGATATGAGTGATGGGAGATTTGTGACCATTTAAATCAACTTTAGATGCATTATAGCTCAAATCCAGGGCTGGTGGGACTTCCATGCTGGCATTCCGAGGTAGTAACACTACCGCTGCAGCATAAGATCCTTTGTTATAATCAAAATCTATACCAAAATCAGCTGCCTTTCCATTTGACATACAATCACTACACAAAGCAGTGGTACCTTTCATGAAATTAAACAAACAAATTGACCACAGTAGTTTGCAAAATAAATGGGAAGTTCCTCTGAAATGTGTATGCAATCACTATGCAACTGTCTGTAAATACCAGCAGAATAATGATGAAGCAGAAAGCAGTGAAACAATAAATAGAATTGAAAGACCCGTACTTGGAATTTGAGTTTGAAAAATGACTTTATTCCGATGGTATCATTAAGGATGACCAAGAACAATGTTGCTAATATTGACAACAATCCTTGCACCTCAGTGACCATATTTATACAACTACTGGAAAGTGGAGTGCCTTTAGTAAGTGGTGAATTTTAATTTAAGATATATAGAATTCTTCAAAATCTGCAAGTGGGTGAAAGTTTGAAAGGTAAAATGATAAAATCATGATAAAGCCTCATTGTCTAAATGATGTGGTGTATTCAGAACAAATTATTCTGTACAAAGAAACAAGAACCTTATTCATTCCTAAACCACAGGAAAAAGATGCATCTGCACAGAAAGATATGCCTCACCAAAACAGACAAGAGTGTTCTATAAATAAATCTGGGATGAATGAAACTTGAGTGATAGGAAGCTGCTGTCACGAGACAAGATCCAAAAAAATACCCATTCCCTCCAAAGATATCAGATCAACAACTTCATGAGAACACTGTGTATTTAATGAGTTTAAGAAAATGGACGTAGGTTTGCTCGCTGAGCTGGAAGGTTCATTTCCAGACATTTTGACAAACATCATCAGTGAGCCTCCAGGTAAAGCACTGCTGGTATGGCTCACTTTTTATTTGTGTTTAGGTTTCCTTGGATTGATGACATCATTTCCTGTGGTGATGTCATTTCCTGTTCTTTTTCTCAGGTGGTGGCAAATAGGTTCGAATTCAGTGTGGTTGTTGATAGAGTTCCAGTTGGAATGCCATGCGTCTAGCAATTCTTGTGCGTATCTCTGTTTGGCTTGTCCTAGGATGGATGTGTTGTCCCAGTCAAAGTGGTGTCCTTCCTCATCTGTGTCGAAACACACTAGTGAGAGTGGGTCATGTCTTTTTGTGGCTAGTTGATGTTCATGTATCCTGGTGGCTAGTTTTCTGCTTAAACACGTAAAGAAAAAGTGGGCCATACCACCAGTGCTTCACCCAGAGGCTCACTGATGAAGTTGCCTCGTATGGTGATGAAACATCTGAAAACGAACTTTCCGGCTCAGTGAGCAAACCGTCATCCAGAACCTCAACCTGAGCTACAAATCTTCTCAAAATTCGGTTTAAGAAAATGTTAAAAAGGAAGTGAATCCATGACCTTCTTATTCTCTTTTTGAAGTATATGGTAAGGTGTTGTGTTAATACATCATTTGGACCAAAGTTAGGGGAGTACTCTGATGTACTTGCATGTGAAGTCAAGCCAATAATCCTGCAGAATTGTCTCTGAAGTCTAGTAGCTGCATCCATAATGAATAAAATATTGAGCTGTTCTTTCGAACACTCTTTCAAAAGAATAATTTTTTAAACACAAGGTCATTTTTTGAACTTAAGTGCAACCCATAATCTATCCTGTAGAACATATCAAATAATTAGTTTATTTTTAGTGCTATATAAATCTAAAATCAGGAAAGTCTAAATATTAATTTTGTCTGGTACTCACCTAGTCTCACTAAGACATGTGACTGCCACTACCTTGAAGTCTGTTGTAGTTTGAAACTGCTAAGAATATACAGTTCATCAAAAGAGAGGCCAGTACAATACTTGGACTTGATTATCTTCATTTGCAAGAGTACTGTCTCACAGGAAAATGTAAGTCAAATTAAGCTTTCATTTTAAAAGTACAGGATGATAGGAGTGTTTTTTTTCTGTTCATGCTTTTATTTTCTGTCCCCAAAAATCATTGTTCCTTGATTTGATTCTCAGCTCAATATCATTTTGCACAGTAATTATCTCCCTATCACATGCATATTCCTGCTTTGTAAATAAAACATCTGATAGAATTTGGCAGCCAACCCACCAGTGTCTGTCCAAAGGAATGGATTTGAGACAACACATGAACTTCTGGAATGCATCTATTGAATTCCTCTTCTAAGCTCGTCAGGTGTCCCCAGGTGTTTTCTGGGTGGAACCATTTTAAATAGTGTTTTCTCCAAACTCAGGAAGCATTGCTGCATTTTGTTTTTTTAATTGGGAGGATCGCAGACCAAGTTTCGATCTTAATGCATTCACAGCGTTGGTCACATGTGCTAAGTGTCTGTCCTTACCCTGCAGTTCATAGTTCAGCTTGTTTAATTCAGGCTTTGTGTCTGTAAGGAAGTCTGAAGTCAATCAACCATGCATTGTCTGACAGCTTACTGCACACTTCATTCCTTGATTTTAGAAAAGTGACAATTTCAGGCATCAGATCTGAAAATACTTGCAGGACCTGCTCTCAACTAACCCCCTTGTATCTGCATGAAGGATTAGTTCAGCCGTCGGCAGCATTGAGTTTGTCAAGTTAGAATTTTACAAAGCGGTGCTGAAGGGCTTTTTCTCTAATCAAGTTTATAATCCAAACAATTTACACTACATGAGTGATGTCTGTAATTTTGCTCGCAGATGCTTGCTGGTGCTAATTTACAAAAGTCAGGAAATCAGGGTCATTTTTCCAAACTGCAATGAAGCCTGCATTGTGCCAAGCCTCGCTGGTGTACCATCAGATGTGACAGAAACCAGTTTCTTGACTAGAATGTTGCTGTCAAGCACCTTTTGAATTTTCTATGATATCTTACCCCATATTCTCTCTTTAGGGGGCAAAGGGTGAGTTCAGTCATTTTATCCTTAAAAGCCATGTACACAAAAACAATCAACTGGGCTGTGCTGATTATGTCAGTGGATTCTAGTGGATTATATTGAGAAGCTTTCAGTCCTTCAGGGTCTGTCGTAGCTTCTGAAAGATGTCGTTGGACAAAGATTCCACTTATCTTGCTACCATAGAAGCATCATGTGACATGTTCTGGATTGCCATTGTTGTGTCTTCTTTATTCTTAAAGTCTTTGAACAGACTTAGTGGCCTCAGTTCACTGCTTCTTTAATTTTTCACCATCTGTGAAAGATATCTTGTGATTTGCTACAAGGTGGAAAATGCAATACAGCTGTTAAGGTTTGTTGCTGGTCGAGATTAAAATGACTTTTAATCTCCATTTCTTTTTAGGAAGCGTGCTGTTCAAGATAAGAGTGTCCTTGAGTTTGCTGTGCATCGAATTGTTCCTAATTCCTCTTTTTAACAATTCGTATATTTTGGTGATATATAAGTGAAACAGTTTCAATTTTACAGTTGTGAACAGAAACTCATTCTCCCACTGCACGTTGAAGTTGTACACTGGGGTTTCTTTCTGTGAGCTTAAAAATGTGTTGCTGGAAAAGCGCAGCAGGTCAGGCAGCATCAAAGGAGAAGGAGAATCGACGTTTCGGGCATAAGCCCTTCTTCATTCTTTCTGTGTGCTCTCGATTCATCTTTCATCATTATTGCTGTATCTAGTAGCTCATGGCATCACTCTGCCATTGGCCACCGGTGCAAGCAGGCAGCAGAGTTACAGGACAGTGAGCCGGCTCCTGCCCGGAGCCCATCCACTCCTGTCTGCATTCCTTCTTTGTTTTACTTTTGCTTCTGCTCCTTTCTTTTGCCATCCTTTACCATCTTCTTCTCTGAGGCGGGTTGGTCACCAGCACCGCGACGGCAGTGAGAGTGGGCTGCATACACATCAACCGATGTGGTTTCACCCGGTGATCAGGGGGAGGTTACAGTGTAGATATTCTCCTGGTGATCAGGGAGGGGTGACAGTGAGGACATTTCACCGGTGATCGGGGCGGGGGTTGTGGTGACAGTGAGGACATCCTCCCGGTGATCGGGGGGGTTGTGGTGACAGTGAGGACATTCTCCCGGTGATCGTGGGGTGTTGTGGTGGCAGTGAGGACATTCTCCCGGTGGTCAGGGGGGTTGTGGTGACATTGAGGACATTCTCCCGGTGATCGTGGGGTGTTATGGTGACAGTGAGGACATTCTCCCGGTGATCGTGGGGTGTTGTGGTGACAGTGAGGACATTCTCCCGGTGATCGGGGTGGGGGGGGTTGTGGTGACACTGAGGACATTCTCCCAGTGATCGGGGACAGTGAGGACATTCTCCCGGTGATTGGGGATGCAAAGGACATTCTCCCGGTGATTGGGGATGCTGAGGACATTTTCCCGGTGATTAGGGACGGTGAGGACATTCTCCCGATGATCGGAGATGGTGAAGACATTCTCCCAGTAATTGGGGATGCGGAAGACATTCTCCTGGTGATTGGTGATGGTGAGGACATTCTCCCGGTGATCGGGGATGATGAGGACATTCTCCCGGTGATTGGTGATGGTGAAGACATTCTCCCGGTGATTGGTGATGGTGAGGACATTCTCACGGTGATCGGGGACAATGAGGACATACTCCTGGTGATCGGGGATGGTGAGGACATTCTCCCGGTCATTGGGGTTGGTGACCGTGAGGACATTCTCCCTGTGATCGGTGGTAGTGACAGTGAGGAGAGGACATTCTCCCGTTGATGGGGAGCAGTGAGGACATTCTCCTGGTGATCAGGGGTGCGGTGACGGTGAGGACACTTTCCCAGTAATTGGAGATGGTAACATTGAGGATATTCTCCCTGTGATGAGGGGGAGGTAATGGTGAGGACATTCTCCCCATGATCGGGAGCAATGATGGTGAGGACATTCTCCTGGTGATTGGGGGCAGTGACAGTGAGGATATTCTCCCTGTGATCGGAGGGCGGTGATGGTGAGGACATTCTCCCAATGATCGGGGGCGGTGACGGTGAGGATGCTCTCCTGGTGTTCGGGGCTGGTGAGGACATTCTCCCCATGATCGGGAGCAATGATGGTGAGGACATTCTCCTGGTGATTGGGGGCAGTGACAGTGAGGATATTCTCCCTGTGATCGGAGGGCGGTGATGGTGAGGACATTCTCCCAATGATCGGGGGCGGTGACGGTGAGGATGCTCTCCTGGTGTTCGGGGCGCGGTGATGGTGAGGATAAATTCTACAAGAGAGACGGTTTGCACCTAAATAGGTTAGGGACCAGCATTCTGGCAGGCAGGTTTTCTACTGCAACACCGCTACATTTAAACTAGGTAGCGGGGGGGGAGGGGACAAACTGGATGTTTAAAAAGGAAATTGAAGGGAAAGTTAGAACAAGAGAAGTCAAGAAAGATAACTGTATCAATGAGGCAGAAAACTCGGAAAGAGATCATGCTGTAAGGTTGAGTGAAATAGGGGTTGATGGGAAGGGTGAGAGCAGTAACAAATTAAAAATACTATACATGAATGCACGAAGCATTAGACATAAGATGGATGAGCTTGAGGCTCTTTTGGAAATTGGCAGATACGATATTGTGGGGATAACTGAGACGTGGCTTCAAGTGGACAGGGCCTGGGAAATGAATATTCAAGGATACACGTGCTATCGTAAGGACAGACTGACGGGCAGAGGGGGTGGGGTGGCCTTGTTAGTAAGGGATGATATTCAGTCCCTTGCGCGGGGG
>NC_057736.1:32614397-32627263 GCF_004010195.1 Chiloscyllium plagiosum | reverse complement strand
TTCTCCCTGTGATCGGGGGGTGGGGGGGAATGGTGACGGTGAGGATATTCTCCCCGTCATCGGGGGGAGGGGGGTGGGTGACGGTGAGGATATTCTCCCTGTGATCGGGGGGGCAGTGACAGTGAGGACATTGTCCTGGTGTTCGGGAGGGGGGGAGTGGTGGCTGCAAGGGTGTCCTCTCACTGTTCGGTGTCTGTGGTAGTGGCAGCGAGTGTATTCTCCCATCGCTCGAGGCTGACGGCAGCAGTAGCAAGGTTGTTCTCATGGCGTTTAGGGTTGGCAGCAGAAGCAGCATAGCTCCTCCAGTGATCGTGCACGGCAGCACCGACAGCAACGGACTCATCAAGATGGTGGTGCCGGCAAGAGGACATCAGCAGCCGAAGCAGGATTCGTGGCCTGGCAGCGGAGCCATAGGCTCTCGGTTGCAGGGCGCGTGTGGGTTCGGTGGCATCAGTGAAGAGATAGCACCTGACGTTGGGTAATGCCTATATTGGGTGGGTCTGGTTAAGGTAGTGGGGGTCTCCCTTGAGGACAGGTGGCATGGGCGGGGTCAGAAAGACTGATATTCTGAACTTTTTACCTCTTTATTTTCCTAATTTATTCCTATGAGCTATTATGCTGGACTATTTATTTCTTTACTTTTCTATTTTTTTTTGTTTCCTAAGAATTTGATCTTATGTATCTGTACCTCAATACCTTTGTACCTAAGATGGTGCTGTAATGAGGCGACTGAATACATGTGACAATAAAGCCAATTCAATTCAATTTAATTCATTGTAGGGAGGCCTCTGAATCTGCACCTCTCAAACATTCAGAACATTCCCCTGGCTTTCCAATGTGGCATCACAGGAGGTGAATTCTATCATCGTGATTTACTTTTCTCAAGCCCCATTGGTTTACATTGTTCAAATATTGGACATGGGCCATAGCAGTCTTCCCCTTAATATTTCTTTGTCCTGTTTGGAAGCATTAGATAAACAACGGAATAGACTAAAACTGCACGTTTACAGGTCAGACTCTGAGTGAATCCCACCATCATAGTTCATGAAATTAAATTGAAGTGTGGAATGAAAACGTGGATGGTTGGAAATCATGTCACCATTTATCCAAGAACAGTACATCACAGGAACAGGCCCTTCAGCCCTACATGTCTGTGCTGACACATTTTGCCCTTCCATACAAAAACTGTCTTCACTTACAGGATCTGTATCCCTCTATCACCCTCCTTTTCATGCATTCCTCATTGTTTTAAAAATGTATTTGGTTCACTAATAGGGAAGGAACTCTGCCAAGCTTATCTGGTCTGCCTGACAAGGGACTTCAGATGCATGATGATGTGACTAACTCTTAATTGTCCTATTAAGGATGGATAATAAATGCTGGCCTAGCAGAGACACTGATAAGAATGAATAAAAATAAAATTGTGTCACGATAATGCACTTTGCCTTGCACCATTCCACCTTTGGTCATTTAATCTGACATGGCTTTCACTTACTCCAGAATCTCCCTTCTTTTCTTTCCTCACCTCCCCCCTTTTTTTTGCCTCTGTACTTGCTGCATTTCTGAATGAGGGTCATCATCTGAAACATTGGACTGAATTTAGCGACAAGTAGCTCAGCAGCCCTGATTTTCTTGGAGGCAGCCACTGAAGAAGCCACTTCCAGGACTCCATCCAGTTAAGGAGCTGGAAGGACCAAGAGACACAGTAGAGGGTCCATACCCCACTGACCAGCTTGCAACCCCACTGGGAGAAGTGGCCAAGTTGAGCTGTGGAAAGGGACGTGAGATTGCCTTAAGATCAAGGAGTCCCCAGAAGAATTATGAAGTTGTGAAGACTAAATGAGTGAATAGCTGCCAAGTCATCAGGGTGAATGAGGTTCCTCTGTACAGGATGGTTTGTAGCCACAGCTATAAGATAGCTGATCCCTGTGGTTCAATGCAGGAGATAAAAAGACAATGTCCGTAGATCCCCGGCCTGCTATATGGAGGCTGTGTGATTCCCACTTTGCTCCTGGTCTAGTCTCCAAATCTGTCCCCACAGAACTGTGGGAATTCAGCCTATTAACCCTGCTTCATTCCCCAGAAATTCTGTCTAACCTGCTGCTGCTTCATCATTTTCAGTTTTCATTACTGAAGAACAATAAGAGCAGTCTTTTCACCTCTGACACCAAGATTGAACCCCAACCATTTGAATGACTTTAAGTTCCCACTTGGCAATGCTAATTCTCTAGTCTCAAACTAATTTTAGTGAATCTTCAGCACAAATCTGCCCAGAAGTTGGCACCATGCATCTAGCCACACTGCATGACACCAACATAAGTCACAAACGAAAATATAGCGCGGTGTAAGTTAAAGGTTAGTTATCCATCCTCTTGCTGAAATATACAATGACCTTGAAACCATTCAATTTTTTGTAGTATTTTCATCTGCCATCCAAATATGTGAAATCAAATAGCGATCCATAAATTGTTCTACGTTTTATACAATGTTGATGAAAAAAAAAGCATTGGCCAATATAGAACTGAACATGTGAACACATAAAGTAAATTATTATTTAGTCCATTGCCCTATCTGCTCCCTTCAGCACTTACTCTTTTCCCCAGCAGAACACAGGAACCTCACTATGTACCATCTGCGAGATGCACTGCTGCGTCCCATCAAGGCACCACTAGGTGTCCCTTAGAACATAGAACATTACAACGCAGTACAGGCCCTTCGGTCCTCGATGTTGCGCTGACCTGTGAAATCAATTTGAAGTCCATCTAATCTACATTATTTCATTCTCGTCCATATGCTTATCCAATGACCATTTAAATGCCTTAACGTTGGTTGCAGGCAGTGTGTTTCATGCCCCTCCTACTCTCTGAGTAAAGAAACTACCTCTGACGTCTGTCCAATATCTATCACCCTCAATTTAAAGTTATGTTCCCTCATCCAAGGAAAAAGGCTCTCACTGTGCAGCTTATGTAACACTTTGATTATCTTATTCTCAATTAAGTCACCTCTCAACCTTCTCTCTAATGAGCCTTCCAAACCCATGACTTCGATCACTTAGAAGGAGAGGTGCAACATATGTAAGGGAACACTAATACCTGCAACCTCCCCCCAAAGCTGCATGTTGTCCTGATTTGGAACTTTATTAATGTTCTTTCACTATTGCTGGGCCAAAATTATGGAACTCACTTTTTAACAACACTGTGACTAAACCTGCATGACAGCGATGACAGTAGTTGTAAGGTGATTAAGAAGAGGGCAATAAGAGATGGGCAATAAGTGTTATCAGTGATACTCACATCCTGTGAAAGAATAACTAAAGAGTACATTAACTGTCATGAACAACCTGCTGTAAAATGTATTACATTTTCTCAGTTGATAATTTACTTAAATGCATTCATTAAGATTTGGAGCAGCCGGTGTTGGACTGGGGTGTACAAAGTTAAAAATCACACAACACCAGGTTATAGTCCAACAGATTTATTCGGAAGCACAAGCTTTTGGAGCGCTGCTCCTTCATCAGGTGGTTGCGATGAAGGGGCAGCGCTCCCAAAAGCTAGTGCTTCCAAATAAAACTGTTGGACTATAACCTGGTGTTGTGTGATCTTTAACTCTGCATTCATTAAGTTAATCGATTCATAAACGTAGGGCGCAGCTTTGTATTATTTAACTATAGTCAATTAATTATGCCAAACTTTGACATTACCCAAACCCACAACCAACATGATGTTAAAAGGGAAGTGCAGTAGGAACAAGGGAACATAATCACCTCCAGAGACAAAAACAATAGCAGATGTTGGAAGCCAAAGTAGATGAACAGGAGGCTAGAAGAACACAGGCAGCATCAGGAGGTGGAGAAGACAAAGTTTCAGGGTATCACCCTCAGAGTTGACTTTCAAGTCTCACACCGTCCTAATTTGGAACTAACTGCTATTCCTTCATCATTGCCAGGTCAAAATCCCAGAACTTGCTACTTAATGGTATTGTGGCAGTATAACACCCAACAGACAAGCATCAAAAACAGAAATTTCTGGAATCAGCAGGTCTGGCAGCACCTGTGGAGAGAAGTCAGAGTTACCGTTTCGGGGCCAGTAGTCCGTAGTTCTTTCATTTTGTTACTCAAAACATCAACACCTAAATAGGCGTCATTTATAGTGGCTGATATGTAATAACCATTAGCTATGTGTGTTTGTATCAGTTTCTGAAGATGCTCGTTATAGGACCTTAACTTTGCTGTTTACTTCTCATAGAAGCAGCCATTCTGACTTTCAGGTTCATACATTGCAGACGTGATCTAAAATGTTCTCAGTTATCTATTTAGGAATTATGCAAGATACTCAGTTACTGGGAATTTCCAGAAACTGTTGGAATTGAAAGGAGATTTGCAGCTTGTGTCACTTCATCTATAATGCTCAGCAAGCCTTGTGTTAACAATCCTCTGGGTCTTGCTTCATGGCCTGTCTGCCTCATTGCCAGAGTCAGCAGCAGCAACTGATTCTATTTGCAGCACAAGCTCACTTGGTTATACTGGCAGATGGACACATTTCTTTGGCTGAATTAGCTGTGGGTTATGTTCCCATTTCACCTTGAATCAGAGATCCAGGTAATGGACTAAAGTTGGATCCCTCAACTGTTCTCTGTGACTGAAGGTTTTACAAAGCTTTTTTCAAACAGGTCAGTCACTTTCCCTCAAAAGGTGTCATGTTTTCAAAAGCATTAATCCAGTTTTTTTAAATTTTTATTGGTATAATGCATCCTGTTGTCCATTTTTTTTAAGCCAGCCTGTTTATGTATTACACAGTAGGAAAATTTCAATCACACAAACACTCACTGGGCTATGTTGGCATCTGTGCTTTCACCACGTGAACTGTAGGAAAAGGAAAAGGCTAACCAACACTTTCAAGGAAAACTTGAGAATGACAATAAGTGTTGTCCTTACCAATGGCACTGATCCCAAAAATGAATATTTCACTTAAAAAGGTGACATTGTCCTCCATGAGTCAATATGTTTCAGTTTGAAGATGACAAATCAAACCATCTGCCACAGACTCTAGTGACAGACCAGAATTCACCTTGCAGTGAGTTAAATTTGTTTTCTCTGTATTTGGACTATTTTGTTCAAGCTGCTTATTTAAGCCTGGTTACCAAACACTTAGCAAAATTGGTTTTCCATATTTTCTGATTCTCACACTCTCCTCTTCAGCATCTCAAAATTTATTGCTATATAAATCTCTAAATGAGTGACCTTGAAAAGAATTTAATCCTAAAACATTATTTTTTTCTTTTGTGGATTAATTTAATAAGCTTTGATTCTTCTGGCCATCTCTGCATACAGCCCATGTCTTTTTGAAATGGTATTTGATCAACCTGTGCTGTGGATTATTTTGTTGTAGCTGAAATACTTTGAAAGATTTCACCTGTCTCTACGTTTCCCTCTGTCTGAAATCTTTGATCTGTTCTGGAATACACTGAACTTGTGACAATCTATGTGCAAAGAGTTGATTTTCCATTCATGTATGCAATCTTTTGCAGCAATCATCTCACATTCAGGTGAAAATGTTTTATTCTCTCAGGTAGTTCACTGGTCTTGTTTTGGCCCAGAGAGGTTTGAATAAAATATGTTCCAACTTAGTATGGAAAGATTTTACAATGAGATATTCATAAAAATTCTGACCCCCCACTGTCTTCTACTAAGCACCCAGCTGATGTGTTTTCTCATGAGGCATTTGCCTCTGAAACCTAATAATCTTCCTGCAATTCGCTCCAAAGTGTGAGGACCCTAAAACTTAAAGCATGAAGGCCAGAAATCACCTCAATAGCATTTATTTTCAACTTTCACAGAATAAAATGTGTTAATTCGGTGAAGTGCGGACAAAATAATACACTATATGTCCAATGAGATTCCATGTAACCCTTGTACTACTGTGCTCCTCATATTTATGCTAAACAGCCTAAGCACAGAATGTATTTGCCTAACTGCACCCAATGGAGCTATGATTAAGCTTTGAGGGTGCAATCATTCCAATAGGACCATTGCTTCATGTCTGTTTAATCAATGTGCAGGACTGTAGCATTTATTAATCTATTCATGTGTTTTGACAAGCCAGTATTCATTGTCCATTGCTATTTGCCACTACCCTCCACATGTACATCTTGTACAACTGTAGGCCTAATACTGAATATATTCCGCTATATTCCGAATTATGGGGCCATCATTATTATCCATCAATTTTCTCTTTTCACCTCTGCACCTGTGGTATTGTTCAAAGATTTTCGAGGGTTCTTCTAAATATATCTTTGGCATACGGGAAATGACTTGCTCTGGTAAAGCGGTAAAGAGATGCCTGCATCTCCCCATCAAGCCAGGGTGTTGAACATCAGCACCTTGTGATGCCAAGCATTTGTCATCCTTCAGAAAACTGGAAGCCAATGAGCCCATTCTGTATGAAGAAATCAATAACAAATTTAACTTTCGTCTTAAAAGATCCCCACAGAAGATTGATTATCTGCTCCATTGCAGTTGTAAGTACATCCCTTAAACCATATGCGGCTTGCTATTCAACCTCAGGGGTTCTGCTTAACTGAACAATCAACCAGTATCTATCATGTAAACTCATTAGCTGTGTGCTGGGGAGATGAATATTTGAAATCTTTTTCGACAGCAGGAATTTGCAGATACGTGGGTACCATTGAGAAATTTGTGAATACTTATGTGAAACAAGGATTGAGGAAATTTGTCAAAAGCTGTTTGCAGCACGTAGAAAGATTAGAGAACCAACTGATCCATGAAAACCCATTTACTTCAGTTGGTAGCTGTGGAGTAAGATATTAAGTATGTGTGAAAGCTGGCATGGAATAGATTTCACTTTGAATCCTGGCACAAGTGGTTCTATGACATTGGTACTAATGACAACAATCTTAATTTTTCTCTAAATTTGCACCTCTTCTCTCCCGTCTGACAGCTGGCAATCACTTAAGTACATGGTCAGGTTTAGCCACTAACACCAAAGATGTTCTTCCAGTGAATATTTGGCACGTCTACAAGAGAAGGCAGCAGGAGTTAATAAGGCGTCAAACTCAATATCTTTGGTTTCTTGAATGTATGCCCAAGGCTAGAGCTTTCTATGTGGCCAGCTTGAATTAAACAAGTAGCCTTGAATGTTAGAGTCTTGTTTTATGTTGTTGCTGCCACCAACAGTTTTCCTTCCATTCAGCTAAATTTGAAAGGAAACGTGAATTGTTGCTTTAGGATTGACGGTGTTAATTAAATCCCTTTTCTGGTCAATTTCAGCAACTGAGCCGCACTTGCTTCTCTCTGTTGGTTATAAGGTGCTAAACAAAATCAGTTTGGCACAAGCAGTCAGGTTCCTAGTGTGCACAAGTCAACATTCCAAAACTGGCCATTTATTCTGCACTAATTAGCATTGCTCTGGCAATCTCAGCCAGACAAACTGCAAGGCTGACAGGTGTGTGAAGCTGGAGTGTCACAACGCTACTGGAGAGGGCTTTTACTTGGACCAGAGCAGAAGAAATTTCACTCTGCTTCATATTATTGTTGCCTATAGCTGTTCAAGAGTCCTTGATGCTTGCTTCCAAATTGCAAAGTGTTTTATCAGTAATGGTGACATCCCTCATCTTCAGTAGCATGGAAGAAACACCAAAAGAGAAAAGAAACCAATTCCTTCGTTTGTATCAGATGTTAACTATTGCAGGACATCTTCTTTGTTGCATATTCTTTACTCTGCTGCTATGCACAAGGTTATGTTAATTTAAACCAATGGTTTTCAAACTATAGCACACAGCAAGTTAAATCTGAATTAATTATTCAAAATCAAAGGGGAAATTATCAGGGAAGCGATAAACATGCTTGTGATTAAAAACTATTGCCTGCAGCTTCATCACAAAGGGTCTTAAATCCTTTGTACTAATGTGAAGCCAGAATTGAAAATCATTAACCAGGTTAATTTCATCTCACTAATGATGTGACAGTTTTAGGAGAAAGTGAGGTCTGCAAATGCTGGAGATCAGAGCTGGAAATGTGTTGCTGGAAAAGCGCAGCAGGTCAGACAGCATCCAGGGAACAGGGGAATCGACGTTTCGGGCATAAGCCCTTCTTCAGAAGAAGGGCTTATGCCCGAAACGTCGATTCCCCTGTTCCCTGGATGCTGTCTGACCATGTGACAGTTTTAGTCAGGAGTCTGTACTCCCAAACTCCCAGACAGGTCCCTCTGCTCCCAGACTCCCTGACAGGATTCTAGTGTTCCACAAATTCACAGACAAGTCTCTCTGCTCTCAAACCCCTGGACAGGACTTACTGCTCCCAAACTCCCAGCTAAGATCCACTGCTCCTGAACTCTCAATCAGGAGCTACAGCTCTTGAACTCCAGTCATGATTTCAGTGCTCCCGAATTCATGTTGTATTATCTCTCTCAATTAAATATTTGGATACCTTTTAAGGAACATACTCCTGATATCATTGCTGTACCAGAGCATGTGACCTGAGAGTATAACATTCTTATATTCCACATTAGTTGAAGCATGACACTCGAATGGAAGCATGCTACTCAGTTATATTCTAATGTTTGTGTCTAATAGTTAGCTGCAATGGACATGTGTTGGATTCTTCAATGTTACCAATACCATACCGAGTTTCTTATGTTACAAGGGATAACATAAGCATTGCAATGCCAAATCTTCTGCTGGAGGCAAATTCACATCAACTCCCAGCTAAGACTCACTACTGTCTAACTACTAAATGTCTGAATGATTGTGAGCCACCCAATGAATTCTCTTAGGCTTGATGCAAGAGCTACCTTGTATCACATTTATTAACAAGCAGACAAGTACAGATGAACTGTTCCCCAGTACTTACCTATTGTAATCTATGCAGACCTTTTCCTTTGCTGTCCTTAGACCTCACTATGTTTATCCTTCACAGACCTTGTCCCTCACAATGGTTTTCTCTTTTCTCCTTGGCCTCCAAGTTTTCGCCAAGTTCATTCCATATAGTGTCTCCCTTTTCACTTACTGCCAATTTAAATGGGCATTTTGAAATCAGTGATTCCCAAGATAAGTCATGTTGTGGTTCACTTCAAAATGAGAGTTTAGGTTTTTAAAAATTAGTTTATTCTTCCAGCTCCTCCTCAATGTTTTTTCACAGTTGTGCTGAGAATCAACCTCTTGCCTTGATTTAAATTGTAAAATTGCTCCAATAATCTGACTGTTCCATGAGTTGTTGCGACATAAATGTCCACATAATCCCAGTCAGACCATCAAAACACAACTGACTGACTGACTGCTACCTAGGACAAAAGCAATCCATTCCAGATTTATTTCAACTGTAAAAATTACTCAATTTATTATGATGTGGAGGAGCAGGCGTTGGACTGGGGTGGACAAAGTTAACATCACACAATACCAGGTTATGGTCGAAAAGTTTATTTAGAAGTACTAGCTTTCAAAGCACTGCTTCTTCATCAGTGTTGTGTGATTTTCAACTTAATTTATATTATAGCACACTTAACTTCAAAAACTGCAGTGAGAGGAAGGATTTCTAGTTTATCCAACTTAAGCTATATGCCTTGAAACACACACATGATTAGATGGGAGATGGGCGATGGGCAAATGGATGGAAAAAGTATACAAACAGGGGAAATAAAATTTTGAAGTCCAAACTTCCAGATGACAAGGTGGAAAGTTCATTTTTCTCTCCCTGGCCTTTTGATTTTTGCAAACATGGCATTCGTCATATGATTTGATGGTTGTTTGTTGATCAGCCTTCTTAGTATGAATATTTTCTTTAAAACTATCTGGGATTTTCTTTTTTTTACCATATGGTAAGTGAGAAAGAATGGTGTCTACAGCCGAGATGTTTCCACTCTCTCCTTGTCTTGCCACTTCGAGCTTTTTAACATGCTGCAGCTCGACCAATCAGAGAGCTGTTGCTGGGCAGAATGTGCAGAAATCAAAAGGTTCTTGATGGTGCTCAGTCTTGATTTTCCCCCACCCCTTTTTTGCTTCCATTTAAGTCACAGCTCAAATACACAACACACTTTTTTAAACTCAAGTTGGAAAAATTCTTATTTTTCAGTTAAGGTTGTGTGATATGAACATCACTTTCGAGTCCCAAAAAGAAAACTATTGGGTCTCTTACCATCTTTACGGACTGATTTACAAATAAAAGTTTCTAGTCTACTCCTCTGTCAGCAAAATGATGTTTTATAGTAAGCCAGTCATTGCACGTGCACAATTAATTTGTTTGGAGCAATATTTCCCCAAATATTATAATCATCATAGACTAATAATCCTCAGAGGCAGCAGATTTGTTCTTTGCACTTTTTAGTTTCTGTACTGCTAAAGTAGTTGAGTCAGCAAAGATAGCTGGGAGGCAGTGACAGCTACAGTAAGGAAAATTGCCTGCAATAATATTGAGCAGTCATAATTACATGATATTTTTGTAATGTAGCATTTGGTGCATGTGTAGCAGAGTGAGGGACTCAATCAAGAAGAATAAACAACTTAATCTCTTTTTTTCTGAGGAAGCAGGCAGAGAGTTAATTCATTCACAATTGTTTTTCAAAGAAGCCTGGGGCTGGAGATTATAAAAGTAATTAGAAGATGCAATAGGTAAATGTGTCAGTTCCATTTATCAAAAGAGATTTCATCTTCGTTCACAAGGGTACTTCAGAAATGTGAGCAAAATAATTCATTGAAATCTGTCAGACAGTTGCTGTTTGCTGTTTATAGGCTTCATGTGTATGTATGTGTGTGAGAGAGAAAGACACATAGACAGAGAGAGATTCAGGAATGTGGCATTCCAATAGCATAGAGAAAGATTAGAATACATAAGACCACAAATAAATCACTCTTTCTGGTGACAGCACCATTTAAATGTGACAAAGAGTTGAGGGAGGAAAGGTTTCAAGTGTAGAGCAACAATAACAACCAAGCTTCTGACCCCAGATACTCTAACTGAAAGAGAAAGGATATCTGATGAAAGGTTAAATTTGTCAGGGTTGGCATTATAATTTGGATCTGTTTTATTGATGCAACATTTGGTACATTTTCACGCATTTACAGAAAAATACTAATCGAGGACTGGGCACTGCTCTTATTTAATGTTGACAAATTTGCTTTGTCAATGGTTTGAGACAAGATTAATGAACATTCTATAAATTTAACACAAATGAAGCAATCTGATCTTGAGTGAGAGACTCTGAGCATGAGAATTGGAAAGACTTCATCTAATTCCTTTCTGTGACTGAAATAAATCAGTGGACAAATCTCTTTTCCTAACAAGAAAATAATTGGTCAAGACAGGCTGAGGCATGTTATAATTGTAAATGGCACTGGATAAAAATACACGGTCAACCAGAATCTATGCAGTGCAGGAAGAGGCCATTTGGCCCATCAATCTCACTGACTCTCTGAAGACATTCCCACCCCGTGTGGAGTTTTTAATCATAGCTAATCCACCTAGTTTGCATGTACCTAGATGTTACGGGACAATGTAGCACAGCCAATCGATATATCCTGCACATCTTTGGACTGTGGGAGGAAACCGGAGCAACCGGCAGAAACCCACACAGACACAGGGGGAAAATGAAAACTCCACACAGACAGTCACCCGAGGCTGGAATTGAACCCGGGTCCATGTGAGGCAGCAGTGCTAACCACTGTGCCACCTTGCCAGCCTTGCTTAATGTCAGTGTGCCCTTTTATTTAAAGTGTAATTATTGCCTTCTTATTACTTTCCAAAGATCTCTTTGGCTGATCCTTCAGAATCTAGGAGACCAATTCAATCATGTCTGGCAGTTGGCTTGAGATTCAGAATAGAGAATTAAAAGTGACTTCCAGAGGTCTATTTCTGACATTGAAGTATGAATCCATTTTTGTCCTTTTTAAACATAGAACATTACAGGACAGTACAGGTTTTTCGACCCTTGATGTTGCGCCAAACTGTGGAACCAATATGAAGCATATCTATCCTACACTATTCAATTTTAATTTATATGTTTATCCAATGATCATTTAAATGCCCTTAAAGTGGGCAAGTTTACTACTGATGCAGATAGTGCGACAGTGCAGGGGACAACATTTGCTATCCTCCAGTCTTCTGACACTATTCTTGTAGACAATGATGATATAAAGATCAAAGCCAAAGGCTCTGCAATCTCCTCCCTGGCTTCCCAGAGAATCCTAGGATAAATCCCATCTGGCCCAGGAGACATCTATTTTCACACTCTCCAGAGTTGCTAACACCCCTTCCTTGTGAACCTCAATCCCATCTAGTCTAGTAGCCTGTATCTCATTATTCTCCTTGACAATATTGTCTTTTTCCATTGTGAATACTGACAAAGAATATTCATTTTGCACTTCCCCTATCTCCTTAGACTCCACGTACAACTTCCCTCTACTATCGTTGATTGGTAATAATCTTTTTCTAGTCATTAGTTTATTCCTGATATACCAATAGAAAGCTTTAGGGTTTCCTACCTGCCAACAACTTTTCATGTCCCCTCCTGGCTCTTCTTAGCTCTCTCTTTAGGTCTTTCCTGACTAACTTGTAACTCTCAAATGCCCTAACTGAGCCTTCACATCTCATCCTAACATAAGCCTTCTTCTTCCTCTTGACAAGAGATTCAACTTCTTTAGTAAACCATAGCTCCCTTCCGAGATCACTTCCTCCCTGCCTGACAGGTACATAATTATCAAGAACTCCCCACCTACGTTCGGGACACCACCCATGCCCTCCACCTGCTCCATGATTTTCGCTTCCCCGGTCCCCAACGCCTTATTTTCACCATGGACATCCAGTCCCTGTACACCTCCATCCCCCATCACAAAGGACTCAAAGCCCTCCACTTCTTCCT
>NC_057736.1:32491551-32613443 GCF_004010195.1 Chiloscyllium plagiosum | reverse complement strand
CGGCTAGGAACTCTCCAACCACAAGGGATGAACTCGGGTTTCACCAGTTTCCTCATTTCCCCTCTCCCCAGCCTGTCTCAGTCAAATCCATCAAATTCAGCACCGCCTTCCTAACCTGCAATCTTCTTCCCGACCTCTCCGCCCCCACCCCAGTCTGACCTATCACCCTCACCTTGTCCTCTTTCCACCTATCACATTTCCGACGCCCCTCCCCCAATTCCCTCCTCCCTACCTTTTATCTTAGCCTGCTGGACAAACTTTCCCCATTCCTGAAGAAGGGCTTATGCCCGAAACGTCGATTCTCCTGTTCCCTGGATGCTGCTGCGCTTTTCCAGCAACACATTTCCAGCACATAATTATCAAGTACATGCAATAGCTGTTCCTTGAATGAGCTCCACATTTCATTGTGCCCATCCCCTGCAGTTTCCTTCCCCATCCTATGCATCCTAAATCTTGCCTAATTGTATCATAATTACCTTTCCCCCAGCAATAACCCTTGCCCTGCGTTATATACCTATCCCTTCCCATCGCTAAAGTAAACGTAACCAAATTGTGGTGACTATCACCATCATGCTCACCTACCTCCAAATCTAACAACTGCCCAGGTTCATTACCTAGTAACAAATCCAATGTGGCCTCACCCATTGTTGGCTTGTTACATACTGTGTTAGGAAGCCATCCTGCACACATTGAACAAAACCTGACCTATCTAAAGTACTCAATCTATAGTATTCCCAGTCAATATTTGGAAAGTTAAAGTCCTCCATAACAACTACCCTGTCTACATCTCTGGAACCATTCGAAGGCCTGTAGAAAACTCCCAACAGGGTAACCTCTCCTTTCCTGTTTCTAACCCCAACCCATACTACTTCAGTGGACGAGTCCTCAAATGTCCTTTCTCTACCGTAATACTGTTATTTAATGTAATACTATTTTCTTTCATGATTGACAGCTGTGTCCTGTGGAAATCCTGGAACACCACGTAATGCGAGGATAGTGTACAGCAACAAACTGGTCTTCTCAAGTTCCATTACCTACGCATGTAGGGAAGGCTACTATTCAACTGGCTTGCTAACTAGACACTGTACTGTGAATGGAACGTGGACCAGTGTTCCTCCGCAATGCACAGGTCAGTTTTGTATTTCCATTATCTCTTTTGTGTGGCACATATCAAAGTTGAACCTAATATTGTCAAGCTGCAAACACATAGAGCCATTTCATTTTACATGTGTAACATGGTACGTTTTAGACCCTCTTTTCTTCAAGTAAAAAGGGAGAACAAAGCCTGGGAATCATATCCAACAATTGCAATATGTTTTCCTGCAGGCAAAACCTTGGCGATCTGAACCAAAAATTCTTATTGTGTATTGGGAAAGGAAATTAGTATGATTCATAAATGATGTAGCACTAATTGGATTACCCCAATAATATGCTGTGAAAGTGACACTGAGGAGGGAGGAAAATGAAATATTGGATCAAAAATACTTGTTTCAAATTATGTGCACAGGATGGTAAATTGTTATTTGTAAACTGATTTTTGTCCTTTGCTACAGTTTTCATTGAGTTTTGCAATCAAGCCCATCACAACTTTCAGTCCAATTTATTCCAACAAACCTTATCTACTTTGTGTAGGCCTTGAAAACTTCTCTTGTTCTTAATTTCCCTAAAAGAAGAGAGGGACATACGGTTTAGGAGCAGGATGAGTTCATCTGACCCTTCAAGGTTGCTGTGCCATTCAATAATATCATAGCTCATCTAGTTGGGGGTCTCAACTCCACTTCTTGTCTGCCCCCACAACACTTGTCTCTCTTGTTTTAAAACAATGTATCTGACTTACAGTCATAGAGTCATAGAGATATACAGCACAGAAACGGACCCTTCGGTCCAACTCATCCATGCCAACCAGATATCCCAACCTAGGAGAAAGTGAGGACTGCAGATGCTGGAGATCAGAGCTGAAAATGTGTTGCTGGAAAAGCGCAACAGGTCAGACAGCATCCAAGAAGTAGGAGAATCGACGTTTCGGGCATGAGCCCTTCTTCAGATTCATGCCCGAAACATCGATTCTCCTGCTCCTTGGATGCTGCCTGACCTGCTGCGCTTTTCCAGCAACACATTTTCAGCTCAGATATCCCAACTTAATCTAGTCCCATTTGCCAACACTTGGCCCATATCACTCTAAACCCTTCCTATTCATCTACCCATCCAGATGCCTTTTAAATGCTGTAATTGTACCAGCTTCTTCCACTTTCTCTGGTAGCTTATACCATTCACACACCACCCTTTGAATGAAAAAATTATCCCTTGGTCCCTTTTAAATCTTACCCCTGTCACCCTAGACTTATGCCCTCTTGTTCAGGACTCCTCCACCCCAGGGAAAAGACCTTGCCTATTCGCCCTATCCAAGCCACTCATGATTTTATTAAGTTAAAAATCACACAACACCAGGTTATAGTCCAACAGGTTTAATTGGAAGCACACTAGCTTTCGGAGCGACACTCCTTCATCAGGTGATTGTGGAGGGCTCGATCGTAACACAGAATTTATAGCAAAAATTTGCAATGTGTAACTGAAATTATACATTGAAGAATTGATTGTCTGTTAAGCCTTTCAAAGCACACTAGCTTTCGGAGTGACGCTCCTTCGTCAGGTGATTGTGGAGGGCTCGATCGTAACACAGAATTTATAGCAAAACATTTGCAATGTGTAACTGAAATTATACATTAAAGAATTGATTGTCTGTTAAGCCTTTCATCTGTTAGAATACATTGATAGTTTCACTTCTTTCATGTGTAAATCACAAAACCCTTTTTTTAAAAGTTGCATTCTCGGGTTAGCTGTTAGCAATGGTGTTGGCTAGACAATATGTTGAAGGTGTTAGCCCCCTGTGTTCTCTGTCTATGACCTGATGTTTAGATTGATTCCAATCTAAAAAGTGAGATAACAGAGTTTTACATAAATTCATGCTGTTTTTGAGCTCAGAGTTCTACATGAATGTATGTGGTTTTTGAATCATGATTTTATTAACATCTATAAGATCACCCCTCAGCCTCTGAGTGAAAACAGCCCCAGCCTATTCAGTCTCTCTGTATAGCTCAAATCCTCCAGCCCTGGCAACAGCCTTGTAAATCTTCTCTTGGTCTTCAGTCAGGTCAGTGTTCTTGCCTCTACTGTTTTATGGTGAAGAAATCTTTTTGAAAGAAAGAAAACTTCTCTTAAAAGTGAGGACTTTTATTCCTAAACTGTGTGCCCTAGTACTGGTACCTCCTACAAGGGGAAGTGTCATCTCAGGATCCACCCTATCCAGTCCCTTTAGGATCTTATATTTTTCAACAAGATCACCCATCAGTTTATTAAATTTCCAATGGATAAAAGATCCAACCCTTCAATGTTTCTTTATCGGAGTGAGCTGAATGTTCTGTGAACTGGTCCAAATGCAATGCTACATTATTTTATTAAATAAGAAGGCCTTTTTTTCACACTGTCCTCCAGATGTTGTCTTATAAAGACCCTAAACAGCTGGAGTAAAGTTTTCAGACTTTGATTTTACATTTTCCTTGCAATAAACACCAACATTTAAATTGCCTTCCTAACTATGTGTTGCACCTGCAAACTAGCTTCTTTTGTGAAAACCAGGACTGTAGGATCTCTTTCTAATCCAGCATTCTGCAGTGTCTTTCTCTCTTTCTCTATTTAAGTTAGGGTATTACATTTCTATCTTCCTGTCAAAGTTGCCAATTCCATATTTTTTCTTGCATTAAACTCCATGTGCCAATTTTTTTTGCCCACTGACTTAGTTATTCTTTATCCTTTTGCGGACTTTCTACTTGGTCTAACAACTTACTGGCTTTTTTTTTCCTTAACAACTTACTGGATTATCTGTCTTGGTATCATTAGCAAATACCATACATCCAGTCCCCATAACTGAGATATTGGTATAGATTGTAATTATTTGAGGTCCCAACATTGACCCTTGTGGCGCTCCACTCCTTACATCTGATGAGCCTGAAGAAGATTTATCCCAATTCTCTGCTTCTCGTTAACTGACTGTTTGCTTAGCCATGCAAATATGTTCCCCCTTAATCTATGAGTTGATATTTTGTGAAGTTGCCTTGATGTTACTGAAGGTAGGACCTTTAGGAATGGCCATTACATCACATATTTATTCCTATCTTTGTTAACAATTTGTCCATTTTGTTATGAATGCTACCTGCATTCAGATGCATAACTTCAAAGTCTGTGTTTTGACCCTTTTTGACTGGTGGTTCATTCTTACATTTGTACCTACTGTTCCCACCTGCCACACTCCAGTTATCATTAACCAAATTAATGTGCTGCACTTTGATTTAGCACATCTCCTCTCACATGATCCCTTCCCTCGTATTTAGTTTAATGCCCTATTTATCACCCTAGTAGTACAATTCATATGAATGTAGGTCCTAGCGTGGTTCAGATGAAACCCGTCCCAATGGCACAACTTCCACTTTGCCCCGAACAAGTGCCAGTTATCCATTTATTCAATCCCATTTCTTCCAAACCAATATTGGAGACATGTATTCAGCTCTTTAATCTGACTTATCCTGTGCTTAATTATCTGTAGCTCAGATACTAGCCCAGAGATTGTTAGCTTCGAGGTTCTTCTTTCTAACTTAGTTCGAGTGCCTCATAATTCCAGAATTCACATTTAATTTATACTCTTTTAGATCATATAGGATAGAAGAGGAGCATTGAAATAAATTTTTAAAATATTTTCCATGCTCCTTAAGCTTCCTCTGGTTTTCCATGAAATCTAAGCTGAGAGTATGCATTCGCATGCTCCCCTTTTCTTCCAGTGACTGAGTATGAACTGACTATCGAGAGCACAAATACACATAAAGGTGTGTCTTTCTAGGACAGCATGACTGGCTTTTGAAATTTACTTTGTACTAGCCAAGAAATATTCTGGAAGGTTATGTCACAAAAGCAATGCAGTTATAGTGCACTATATCTCAACCTGGATATAGGTAAAATGAAAGTGCATTGTATTTTTGGTACTCAGCTGTCTTGTTTCTTTCAGTGATAAATTGTGGTGACCCTGGATTACCAGCAAATGGAATCAGACTGGGCTCTGACTTCATCTATAACAAGACAGTAGTTTTCCAGTGCATGCCAGGCTACACAATGGATCCTTTGAGATATTCTTCTCTCATCTGCACCAGGGACAGAACTTGGAATGGAACCAGGCCAACCTGCAGATGTAAGTCAATCAATTTATGATGATGGACAAACTAGACAGGAATGTCAATTGACTTGTGATTTTAATTCCATATTTTAATAAGATCACACTTTTGCTTCCAGATCTAACATTCTTATTTTTAATAAAACAAGGAAATGATTATTGATTTAACCTGGATCTGGCACTTTGTTAAAACTTGTTGTTTAAAGAATTGTCTTAGTTCTGTGGTCAAAATAATTGTCAGAGGCTACAGTATCTTTTCAAATTTGTCTGATGTTTATTTTACCCTTGGCTAGTAAAAACATCATCGGTTTTCGGTTGTATACAAAAGAATACAGGGTATTTATTTGTTCAGCATCTGTATCGTTATACAATTTAGAAATAACTCTATACCTCAAGAATGATCTTTTTTAGGATGGCCAGTTTTGTTTTCTATATATGTTCTATTTTTCAAATTAAATCTTCCTCACTCTACTATTTCTGAAGATGTATGTTCCTAATCTGGTCAGATATTTTAGCATCCTTAAAGATTTTCATTCTGAGATATTAGTCTATCGACACCTTGCTACAGTATTGCATGGCTTTTTGTATAATTTATGATTGTAATGGAGGTTTTCTCACACTTTATAGCTATAATGGAGGTTATCTGATGCTTCAGAGCTTCACTATAATTCCCACTTTATTTTCCATGCTTTCAGAGAAAAAATAGAATTGCCCAACGCTTATCATTTTAAATGACTTTGTTAGTGATTGTCTGGTTGTCCACTCCTAAAATATGTGGGTTTTCTCTCATGGGTCGTTTTGCTCGGTTTTCCAGTCCTGCCTTGTACTTCCTTTAGCTGTCAAGCCCGAGCCTTTGGAATATCCTCCCTAAACCTTGTGACCTCTGTCTCCTCTTTTTAACATGTTTCTTAAAACCTACGTTGTTGACCCAGTTTTTGGCTATCTCTTTGTGTGGCTTGATGCCAAATTTTATTTGACAATGCTGTGAAGAGCATATTGGAACTTTTTGCGACATTAATAGCACTATGTCATATTGTTGAAGACTATCAACATGAACTGGAAACGGGTAATTAATAACTTCCAAAATTGTTTTTTTTTGACTTTCCAAATTGCAATGAAGTATTTTGCATTTTTTTAATTATTGTGGAGTCTGTGCTGGAGACAGATGAAATTTGCATTTTTGTATATTCATTTCATCAGGGAATGCTGCATCAAATAATTTTGCCTTTGGCAGTTTTATGATCAGCATCTGTTGTGCTCCTTGCAGAGCCTCTGCCCATTTGCAGCGTTTATGAAGCAGTTTCACTGGAAAAAAACTGTCCAGGTACCCCTATTTAGTGACTACAGTACATTGGCATTTCCAAGAGTAAATTTTCTTTATTCTCTGATTATTTGTGCAAAGGAATCTGTGTTTGCTGATGAGCTTCTGCTGAAATTTGTTCACGGTCCCCTATTCTGTTTACAATGCAATTATATTAGCAGGAAGATTTAAAAATTTGCAAATGAATCCAATGAAATGCTGATAGGCTTGGTAATATAATTAGAGAGTGATTGAGAATGTTAAACATGACCTGAATGAAATAAACAAATAGTGAGAGTTTCATTTTTGTATATCTTAGATTGCAGAATTCAAAAAGTAAAACAGTTGGATGTAAGTGGTGAGCTTTGTGGTAAACATTCAGTTAATCTGAAGTTATTCGGCACAATGCCAATGATAGCTCACAAATGCATATGGCTATAAGTCAAGTTAGCTAATGTTCTGTAAATAAGGCTTGATTATGTGCAATTTCAATAAAGTTATCTTCAAAAGGAAATTGATACATTAAAGAGGATTTCGTGATGATTGGCTGAGATGATTCCGGGATTTAGAGGTTGTAATTAGGATCATTGAATGGAAGGAATTCTAATATTGAAGAAGGTTGTTTGGCTTATGCTAACTTATAAACCCAAGCTATCTATTCTAAACCCTTTTTTTTGCTGCCTTTTCTCGTATCCTACGATAGGTTTGATTTTAAAAGTCCTTGTCTAATTCTCCCTAAATTTTGTTTTAAGGGCATGAGCTTCACCTTCAGTGGTGGGATAGAATCTTATCCACAGTTTCCTCAGTGACTGTCACTTTAAATGATATTGGGTTACTAATGGCTGAATGATATAGAGTACAAATGTTACCTAACTGAAGCAGTTGGAGTCTCTCATGATCACTACTCTTTTGCAGCAATCACATGCCAACCTCCTCCGAGAATCCTCAATGGAATTGTAGTGGGAACAGACTTCAGTTGGGGGGCCAGCATCAGCTACACATGTACTGAGGGATACCAGCTGTCATTACCTGCTGTACTTACCTGCGAAGGAAATGGGACTTGGACTGGGGAGATCCCACAGTGCTTTCGTAAGTGTATCACATGACAGAGCTGCACTTCCCAGCAATATCAGACAATGTATTAAACTTGGATATGTAAATATATGGCAGAACCTGATAAAGAAAATGTTACAGATGTTATAATTGCAACTAATTGTGATGTGCCTTCATGTAAACCAGTGTGTGAGTTCCTAGCAGGTTTGGCTGCCAGAGTGTCTATCACCTGACACCATCTTCAGTCTCACACAGACAAGGAAAGCAAAGTACTGTGGGTGCTGTTGATCTGAAATAAAAAGGAATGAGTGCTGAAGAAGTTTAGCAGGTCTGGCAGCATGGGTGGAGATAGAAATAGACTTAAAATTTTGAGTCCGATACAATTTTTCTTTTTTTTTGAAAAGAAATCAGACAACTGTGTTTAATCCTCTTTTTTTAAACCAAAGTCAAGTCTGAAAATAAAGAACTTGCTCTTATAGAAAAATCTTTCACGATATCAGAATGTTCCAAAGCAGTTTACAATGAATGAAATGCTTTGGAAATATAGTCACTGTCAGAAACACAGTGGCCAACATGAACATAGTTACGTCCTATTAACAATAATTTAGTCAAATGACCAAAAGATGTACTTTTGTGAGATTGACAGATGGATTATTGGCCAGCAGATCACCACACTTTTTTTTTTGTGAATAATGACGTGGAATATTAAGTTGAGGACACCCAGTCTTGGTTTAAATTGTCATTAAAAGGGTGACATATCCAACAGAGTAGTGGGGTCTTAGTACTGCTTTGGATCGACCTTGATTGATATGTGTCATGACTGTTGAACATTCAACTCAGTATTACCACTGAGCCACATAGTGCATGAGTTAAAGCAAAAAAAATTTATGCCAAATGAATAATATACATTAATCACAGCCTCAAGATATCAATCCTTACTACAGCACTGCAACGTTTCAACTTACATGTGACTTTCTAAACAAAACTTCAAATTCATTCTAATTGATGCAAAACTGAGCAATGAACCGGAACCATTAAGAATGGGTAGAAACTGCAAATATTTTCTACTTGCCCCATTGTTCATCCACAGTCTTAGCTTTGGTATGGTACCAGCTGATTGCACAACTGGACAAGTCAGATTCCAAAAAGAAGGCAGTTTTGGGAGATATGTATGTTTGTAAATAATTAATGTAGCGGTTAGTCACTGAAATATATTCAAGAGGCTGCAGGTTTTATTTAACAACAGAACAGAAGTTTGTTTCACAAGATTAATTTACAAAAAGGCTTTCTATATATAGAAGAAAATTAAAATGATTTTAAAGCACAGCTAAGTTTCCACTTGTTAGCTGACACCATCTATCACAGAGACTCAAGTCTGAAGTACGTCAATCCTGAGCTCAACCCTTTAAACTTCTACCTGCCTGACTCCTTTTAGTTTCTTTGCCATGAGCTGTAATGCAAATTTAGTGAGTGATTTCCCAGACTTCTGATGTGAACTTTTCACTTCTGCCCTCCCTTCCTGCTGACCATCCACCTCTGACCAAACCATGTTCGGGATTGATGGAGGCTGCTTCCTGAAATAGGGCCGGATGTCTAATCTCTGTTTAATTTTCAGTCCTCCTGCCAGATTTCAAGGGGAATGCACTGAAAGAAGATGAATTTGGTTTTTGGGCTTTGCATACCTGATTGTTAATTTTAGTACCGAAAATTTGTAATTTTCTATGATTCAACCATACAGTTAATGTTTACCTAACATGTACCCTTCTTGTACTAACCAAGGTTAAAAGCTGGCCAGATTGGAAGAGGACGTTTGAAAGGATAGGTTTCACTGAGATAATATTGTACCAAAATGACATTGTGTGAATCAGGCAAGATTCCTATAGTTTATAAGGGAGCTGCCTGTGTACAACTTACTGCCTTGTTTCCTACATAACAGCAGTTACCCTACTTCAAAAGTATGCTATTGCCTTTAACCTGCTTTGAGATGCCCAGAGGTCATGAAAGACCACCATATAAATTTAGGTTTGTCATGTTTGTCCTGCCCACCCTCTACAACCCCTCAACTCACTAACAACTGAAAATCTGTACAGCTCCTTCTTAAATTTACTCAGTTTCCCAGCATCCTCCACACTCTCGAGTAGTGAATTTCACGGATGCACAATCTTTTCAGAGAAGGAATTGCTCCTTGTAATGATGACCTTTTGTTCTCTGCTATCTTCTGGGAACAGCATCTGACTAAATTATGTAATTGCACCAGCTTTGCTTTGCAGCTGTAAAACCTTTCATTGTTCAATCTGTGCCAACCTATTCAGTGTGTTCTTATTTTGCCCATGAAGGCAATTGTTACCTTGCATGATAACAAGCTCAGGGCCGAAGCAGATTCCAAGACTGCTGCTGTATGTTAACTGCACTTGAGTAGTTATATACAATGTCACATGATTCTTCAACAATTTACACCCCAAATAACATTTACCCTTCTTATACTTACCAAGGTTAAAAGCTGGCCAGATTGGGCAAGGACATGAGACAGGCTATCACCTCTTTATTTTAAGGGTTCAACATTTGCCACGTATTCCTTTGCTCAAAAACTGCCTAAATCCATGCAGGATTCTGAAAGTTCCACTTTAGAAATAAAACTGACTCAACATTGGGACAGACGTTCGCACCTTTAATACATTGTCTGAGCTAACACCTATTTTTAGATAAACTGAAACCACCTTGAGAAGGTAATTTAAAAGGAGTTCTCACATTTACATATTAAAGAACCGAAACCAGCATATCCCACCCTAAAAGATGCAAAATTTAATCTAGGTTTGTTTAATATATCATTACAACTCCGTGACACTGTAACTTTTTTCCTATCAATTCTGTCTTCTGGTCCTTCTCCACAACCAACTGACGAAGAGGCAGCGCCTCAAAAGCTAGTGCTTCCAAATAAACCTATTCGACTATAACCTAGTGTTGTGTGATTTTTAACATATCCCGAGAGTAACATTCGCATAGCTGCACCCCAAAATAACCGATTCATGTCACGATCAGGAACAACTACAATATAGAGAAATATTGTAGTCAAATAAAACTAAGTGATTTTTAGGAGCATGTGCCAAAATATCTGTACACTTCACTGTGGCCACAATTTACTCAGGATAGTTGATGATTAAGTAAGCCAAGGCCCAAAAGAGAAATGGTCCAGTCACCGAAGCTTATTGCTTTCCTTTTGGCCCTCATTCATTTCTGACTATTTGGGATATTTGTGTAGTTTTTCTCATTGCAGTAAAAGGTGCAATGAGAAAAAGGAGTGCCAGCAAGACAGCATTCCTAACTTTTGAATGTCTACTGGAGTCCTTAGATGCAGGTTCTCGGTCCAGTGTTGCCAACCCCCCAACTCCCCGTCCGATGTGTGTGTGTGTGTGTGTGTTAACCAGCTGACAACACTTAATCTCATGTTGCCACCTTTCTTGGTGGGAATGACACTGAGCCATCCACCTCCTCCCCGTCCCCTGTGCCACCACCAAGATGTAGAACATAGCTTAAGAACTAGGAGCTTGAGCAGGCAATTCCACCCCTTGAACCTGCTCCACCATTTGATATGATCATGGCTGATCTCAACTCGGAGTAAGTGAGGACTGCAGATGCTGGAGATCAGAGTCGAAAAGTATGGCACTGGAAAAGCACAGCAGGTCAGGCAGCGTCCAAAGAGCAGGAGAGTCAACGTTTCGGGCAAAAGCCCGACTCAGCCTCAACTCCACTTCCCTGCCCAGTCTTCACAATCCTTCAAGCCATTATTAATTAAAAGTCTTTCTATCTCCTCCTTAAATTTACTTATCATCTCAGTATCCACAATTTTCTGGGGTCATGAATTCCACAGAATCACAACTGTTTGAGAGAAGTGATTTCTCCTCCTCTCAGTTTTAAATCTGCTACCCCTTGTCCTACGACTATGACCTCTCATTCCAGGTTGCCCCGCAATAGGAAACATCCTTTCTATGGATATTTTACCAATCCCCTTTATATACCTCAATTACATCTCCACTTATTCTTTCAAACTCCTGAGAGTATAGGCCCAGACTGCACAATCTCTCTTTATAAGACAAAACCCTCATCTCTGGAATCAATTCTTTGAACTTCCTCTGAATTGCTTCCAATGAAACTGCAACTCTTCTCAAGTAAGGGACCAAAATTGTGCGCAATACTCCAGATGCAGTTTCAATGTTATTGTGGATTCTCAAAGCAGGTACCAATGCTGGTGAGTGAAAGAGAATTACTTTTGGATCAAGTACATATCTGCTAGCCTGTGTACATGGGAATGTTAGATGACAACATGAAACATACCTTGAAAAATACTGGGCAGAAATCAGTCATAGGTGTCTCGCATTTACTGATCTAAAGGTTAAAGGTTGCCTACAGCAATTTAGTTTTGTTGGTTAAGTGTTGCTTATTGATTTCATTTCATGTTAATTAAGTTCAGGAGCAAAATTCTTCCACATGAATCTAGCTCCCCTGTAGTAATGTTACCTGCATGAAGGATTTTAGAAACATAAGAGACCCAAAGCCACAAATGTTTTCGAAGGGAGAGTGCAGATAGCCAATAATAATTCCAGTGTTTCCACCTGGTCATTTTTACAAAAGAGCTTTGTTTATTTTGCTAAACCAACAGCCCCATTTTTCAACATGCAGTTTCCCCCACTCAACTGCCATCCCCAGATTTGAACCTCAAATTAACATCATATGGAACTAATTCCAAGCATCGGAATGAGATCGGGACCAATAAATGAGTGGTTCACGAATGGAGCAATGGAGTGGATTTACAGAATGTTTTAAGACAGTTATCAGTTTGAAAAGATAATGCAGAAAGCCTTCATGGTAGGATTCTGATGAGTAGAAAACCGATTTCCCTGGAGGGTCATTGAGCCTTGGGAGAAGATGACCGAGTTAGAAGTGTGACAAAATGAAAGCATTTTATTTGCTTTGATTTGGTGTAACCCATTTATCCCCATACTTAAAAACTTACAGCTACAGTCAAAACCATAATTAGATTAATGTTGTTCAATTTATCCTAAAAATTATTGTAATTTTCTTTTTTGTTCAATTGTCCCTGAGTAAATTTGCTCAAGAGAGGGATGTAGGCACATATTTGAAATCTAAACATGCTGTGCAATGAGTTATATGTTCCAGCTGAACTGAGCTGGCAATCGTTTGAATGTAACAAGCTTCAATAAGTCATATGACACCTATTTGTACAGGTCAAACTATCCAATTCAAGAACTGAATTGACAGTTTTCAAGGAGATGACCCACACCAGTTAGCCTCCATGGTTCCAACATAGAGGAAAATAATAACTGTGTCCTTACCATAGCTCAACGGTTGTGTTTATTGTTTTATTGTCAGAATATGATTAGTATAAATTATTGTAAGTATATATGTATATCATATTATTGTTGCACCTATTGACCTGTACTTTCATTTATTTGGTTGTTGATGTGTACTGTGCTTTTAAGCCAAAGACAGAATTTATCTTCAAGGGTAACACATGGTAGCCAAAGAAACATGCAAGGAAGTCCTTGCTTTATTATCCTAGGCTCACATTCTGAAAGATGTTTAGATCTTAGCTAATGAATATTTAGGAGACCATTGGGAGCTAAGACACGTGTGGAAGCAACATAACTTGTGAAAGCCAAAGTATATGGATTAATGTATGAAAAAGTGACCCAAGGAGATCTCACTGGCATGAGTAGAAGGTAAATCAGAAAACTTAATTATGTTAAGCTAAAATGTTAGATTAAATAGGATCATCTCAAACTGGCAGAATCAAACTTTGAATTTTAACCAGGAACTTCACACACATAGTGATCAGCTGACAGAATGGGCCCCTGATTAATGCAGTAAATCAATAATGTATAACAATTTAAAACCATTTGGTTGCCTGAAGGAAAGCTGAAGGTTTTCAGAATGGGGGAGCCGTAGTATGTTAAGTTCCTATCTGCTTCGAGCTTGCAATCTAATAATGCCACAGTGCAACCCTTAACATTATTAAGGATGCCTATTACGGCCTTGATGTAAGGCAATGAAGCATGTGATCACAGATTATTAGTTCCTTACAAAACAATTAGTTTAAATTGCAAATGTGCACTCCAGCAAAAGTTCCATGTTAGGATTAGTCCCCTCTTAAATACATGTCACCTACTGCTTGATTGTCTGCTCCCTATATTGAGCTCAACATGCACGTTTAAGACTCATGGAACAACATATTTCTTTCCCAGCTATCGCCTAATAGTATTCTTGTGTATAATTTTAAAGATCAACATGGATATTTTGAGTATTGATTTTTGTCTTCATCTGTCATTTGACTGTTCCAGCTGTGTTTTGTGGAGACCCAGGAATCCCAGCACAAGGAAGGCGAGAAGATCGAGGGTTTACATACAAATCTGCTGTTTTCTTCACCTGCAACCCACCACTGATACTTGTGGGATCGTCTAGGAGGTTTTGCCAATCTGATGGCACCTGGAGTGGAACACAACCAACCTGTTTGGGTAAATGACAAAAAGTATATGTCTGTCCACATTCATTTCAGTCAAAGACTCATCTGGGAGACCAAACATTGCCTGGACTATGTTGTTAAAACTATGGAATCTGCAGGGACAAATTGTCCAATGCAATCACCAATAATATTCTATAATAATTAAACATTGGATGTTGATATGAATCCTATTCATTTGCTTTTTTAGTGCCTCTTACCTGTAAGTCCCTTATTGCCAAAAAGGTGTTTAGGAAACAAGTATCTGTGTTTTCTAATTTGAGTTCCTGAAGCAACCTTGCTCATGTGATCATCTTTTACAACTTGCTTACCCACTCCCCAATTCCACTGGGCGGCACGGTGGCACAGTGGTCAGCACTGCTGCCTCACAGCGCTAGAGACCCGGGTTCAATTCCCGCCTCAGGCGACTGACTGTGTGGAGTTTGCACGTTCTCCCTGTGTCTGCGTGGGTTTCCTCCGGGTTGCGCTTCGGCGGGGTGGTGTGGACTTGTTGGGTCGAAGGGCCTGTTTCCACACTGTAAGTAATCTAATCTAAGTAATCCACCTCAAGCCTCATTGTCTTCTCTCAATCATGTCTGATGGTCATTGATTCAATAGGCAGGAACAGTACAAGGAGACATGTTGTTTGATTCTTCAGGTTCCTCACTCCTGCCCTGCTCCATTCACCCTGCTACCCTCAATATACCAATGCTAATTATATGAGGTATATACCAACGACCATTATTCCAAGAGACAATGTTGTAAGACAGTGATCCCTTAACAGAGATGGAAATGTGTTGCTGGAGAAGCGCAGCAGGTCAGGCAGCATCTAGGGAACAGGAGAATCGACGTTTTGGGCATTAGCCCTTCTTCAGGAATGAGGAAAGTTTGTCCAGCAGGCTAAGATAAAAGATAGGGAGGAGGGACTTGGGGGAGGGGCGTCGGAAATGTGATAGGTGGAAAAAGGTCAAGGTGAGGGTGATAGGACAGATTGGGGTGGGGGCGGAGAGGTCGGGAAGAAGATTGCAGGTTAGGGAGGCGGTGCTGAATTTGATGGATTTGACGAGACAGGCTGGGGGGAGGGGAAATGAGGAAACTGGTGAAATCCGAGTTCATCCCTTGTGGTTGGAGGGTTCCTAACTGGAAGATGAGGCGTTCTTCCTCCAACCGTCGTTTCGCTGTGGTCTGACGATGGAGGAGTCCAAAGACCTGCATATCCTTGGTGGAGTGGGAGGGGGAATTGAAATGTTGAGCTACAGGTTGGGTTGGTTGGTCCGGGTGTCCCAGAGGTGTTCTCTGAAACGCTCCGCAAGTAGCCGGCCTGTCTCCCCAATATAGAGGAGGCCACATCGGGTGCAGAGGATGCAATAGATGATATGTGTGGAGGTGCAGGTGAATCTGTGGCGGATATGGAAGTTTCCTTTGGGGCCTTGGAGGGAGGTGAGGGGGGAGGTGTGGGCGCAAGTCTTGCACCTCCTGCGGTTGCAGGGGAAGGTGCCAGGAGTGGAGGTTGGGTTGGTGGGGGGTGTGGATCTGACGAGGGAGTCACGGAGGGAGTGGTCTTTACAGTAATCTCCATGTACAGCGCATCATCCGCCGCCATTGGGGGGAAATTGCGGTCCTTGAAGAAGGAGGCCATCTGGGTTGTGCGTTTTTGGAACTGGTCCTCCTGGGAGCAGATGCGGCGGAGTCGAAGGAATTGGGAGAATGGGATGGCGTTTTTACAGGGGGCAGGATGGGAGGAGGTGTAGTCCAGGTAGCTGTGGGAGTCGGTCGGTTTGTAGTAGATGTCCGTGTTGATTCGGTCGCCTGAGATGGAAATAGGAAGGGGAGGGAGGAATCTGAGACTGTCCAGGTGAATTTGAGGTCGGGGTGGAAGGGGTTGGTGAAGTGGATGAACTGTTCCACCTCCTCGTGGGAGCACGAGGCGGCGCCGATACAGTCATCGATGTAGCGGAGGAAAAGGTGGGGGGTGGGGTCAGTGTAGTTGCGGAAGATGGATTGTTCCACATATCCTACGAAGAGGCAGGCATAGCTGGGGCCCATGCGGGTGCCCATGGCTACTCTGAGACTTTACAGTTGTAATTCACTTCAATTTCCTTGCAAAATCCAAATTTATCAGCTTCTAGCATAATAATGAAAAACTATTGTGTTTTGTTTTTATATTGCTTATTTATTTAAACTTCAAATCGCATATTAATCACAATGTCTGTTTCTCTCAAGATTCAACACATACCACTTGCGTTGACCCAGGGGTGCCCACTTTTGGAATACAGAACAATTCCGAAGGTTACCAGGTGTGTGGTACTGTGTTACACTTACACCAAAGGAATGTCATCCAGTATTTACCAATGCCAGCTTAGATGGTTGACTTCACTATTACTTCCTGGTTTGGTGACAGCGTACAAAGATGGAGAATTATGGTTGTGCTATTCAGAAAGAGAATAACATAAAGTCTGGAGTAGAATCAACCTGTACAAATAATTGATACTAAGTGTTTCTCTGCAAACTCTCTATTCGCTGATAGACTTAATTTGGGACTCCATATATTGGCTGGCCTGCATTGTTGGTGTTATGCTGTTTGAATTTGTGATAAAGAGTGAAAATGATAAAGAGTACTTGGTACGATGCAGAACAGCACAATGTGTTTTTATTTCATCTTTAACATAAATATACCAAGGATTTTGTTTTTGTTCATTAGTGGAATCTGAGTATCCATGTCAACCCCTGATTGCCTTTGAGAAGGCGATGTTCCTTCAACCACTGCAATCTGAGTAGTTTGGGCATGCATAAAGTTCTTTGGGCCAGGATCTTGACCTTGTGACAGTCAAGAAATGGCAATATAATTCCAAGACAGGATGGCAATTGACTTGCAAGTGATGGTGCTCCCATAGTCATATTAGGTATAAGGTGGAAGAGGTCATGGATTGTGTGTTGGTGATTGAGGGAGTGATGGGAAGATGTTGTTTGCAGAGCACTGCTTCAGTGGTGCTGAGCAGACACACATACCTCATCATGGCAAACAGTAACCGATAGCATTAAGGCTTTGCGCATTGATATCATTGAAGAATGCTCTGCACATCACACAAGGTCAGCATTGCATGGCTCTGTCTGCCCACACAAAATTGAGGTAGTCAAATAACATCACTTGGAGGGAGGCACTTCAAGAACAATTTTTTTCCCCCTATTTTCTTAAGGTAGTCTGTGAGGTATTTAATCAAACAGGGTTTTAAAATGATGAATATTTTACAGCTAAAGCGTCAGTTATTTTGTCCTTTATTTGCAGACAAGACTGCTATGGATTGCTAGAATATTCAGTTTTTATTTCACTGTCTAGTACTATGCTAGGACATTACATTTCTTATTCTTTCTCTGAGTATGATCCACAAAAGTAGTATTTAATTGCCTCCCCTAGTTGTCCTTGAGATGATAATGGTAGAACCACCTTCTTTAGCTACTGCAGTGCATGTGGTGAAGCTGCTTTCTTTGTAGTGGTTTAATACTGTTTCACTTCAGAAGGCAATTTCAAGTCTACCAAGTTGAATTAGTGCTGGAGTCACAACCCCTTACTGGAGGGGTTGTGATTCCAGCACTGGACTGCTGGAGTCAAACCAGGTCTAGCCCAAATAGCAATGGCACACAACAATCTGGATGATATTCCACTTAATATTGTACACATTTATTAAACTATCAAACAACAGAATGCACCAACAATGCTTGGAAGTCCTGCAAGTTAGAGTCTATCTTAGGTGGCCAATCCAGCTAGAGCTGTCTAAGCACAAGAGCAAACTGCAAACTGTTGTAGCTATTGTAGCAATTTGTTTCTGATATCTTTTTTTACGTCTCTTTCTTGTTGTGTCTATGTGTCATATAAAATAGATGTTTTTTTGACCCATTTCATTATATCTCTGTCCTATTCAAAGTTGTAAACTCCAGGCCCCAATTTCAAGGTCATACCTGAATAATCTGAGCTTCTTGTCTCAAACACCCTCATCTATCTTTGATGCTGAATAAAGGAGGCATCTTTATGGTCATCCAAATAATGGAGGCACAGTTCTCTCTGAACTCCAAACTATTTAAGATCATTTTGCAGACTTTAATAAATCTGTGTTTTGAATGAATTTCCCAGCCAGCCTTCCTGTTCTCAAACCTATGATTCTTCAATCAGGCTAGAGTTTCACCTTTCATGTTCCATGCCATCACCATGAAAAAAAAGCTTCCTAGCTGACATTTATTGATATGAAAGAAAAGAACAATTTCATGATTTGAAATTGTCAATATAAGATGAAAGTAAATATTGCCTTGGCTAACAAGCTTTAACCGGCTACCAATGGTGTGCTACCATTCATAAAGTACATGAGTGAATCAATTGTGTTTTTTTTAACCATTCAGTGTTTCCATAGTAACTGCCAGCTTTTTAGCATCCAAATTTTTTTCGACCAAATTGAAATTCTCAAGCTGTTGGATGTAAATTTTCATTTTTTTGCTCATTAACCTAGTGTTCTGGAACATGGTCCAGCCCTGCCTGTTTGGCTGATGGATTCTCATCACATGAAATACTGATGAATAATTATTCCTAATTCCTTCAATTTTCCCAATCCTCACTCACTCTGTCTCTGAAAAAAATCTCCTCTTAACAGTTTTATAAAATCTTTTCAAAGTCTCCAGTGCCTCCCCATAGCCAAACCTAAGACTGAAATCGAAACTCCTCTCTTTCACTTCTTCCAAGTTTCTTCCAAACCCCATCAACTGCATACTTTATTTTCACCTACATCTTTCAAACTTCAGTTCCATCAGTTGCTATGATTGTTGAACTAACCTATTTCATACCTGTTCACCACTGGATATTTGCAGCATCAACAATGCAAGTAAAGCAGCCCACTTGATTAGGACCCCACCAACAAGCTTCAACATTTACTTTGTCCACCACCAGCTCACAGTAGCAGCAGTGAGTGCTACACACAAGATGCAGCAAGTTACCAAGACACCTTTGACAGCATCTTCCAAATCTATGACCTCTGCCATCTTCAAGAGCAAGAGTAGCAGATGCATGGGGCATATCACCATCTGCAGGCTCCCTTCCAAGCCACATATCATCCTGGCTTGGAACAATATTGCCATCCCTTTGCCTTTGCTGGGACTGAAACCTGACACTTTCTCCTAACAGCACTGTAGATCTACTATGATGTTCTATATGGGGTCAGAAATGTCAGATCACCATCACCTTCTTGAGCACTTAGGAATTGGTAACTATTCTGACCTTGCCAGTGATGGTCTCAAACCACAATGTGATACAAAGCTACTGGCTAGGTTCCACAAGGTCACAGTGCTGACTTACACTTCACACCAGCTCAGGCCTTCACTGGATGCTATTTGAGTAATCATCTGCAATTATACCTCTTTGCCAATCCTGCTGTCCTCCCACTTAGAATACTGTTCCCTAACTCCTCAGCCTCACCAATGGTAGCAAATTGTCCTGTCATTATGGTCATGCCCGCAGAAATCCTTACTCTACATAATTTTGCCCCAGTATCTCCCTTCCTGCTTTTAGTCACTTTCGTTCACCTGTTCAGATATCCTAAGGCGCACATCTGAGGTAGGTAGGATTTGAACCCTGGGCTTCTACCTCAGAAATAGGAACTCTGCCACAGTGCAACAAGAAACATTCCCTGTCTTTCTGTTTTCAAATTCATCCTGAGTACCTATCCAGGATTTGTGATGTGCTTTCACCCCTACCCCATACTGATATCACATATATATTTTCATAGGATCTCAAAATCTCTTAATAGTGGAAGCAGGTCATTCGATCCATTAATTCCACACCAACCCTTGAAGAGCAGACCCACCCCCTTACCCTATTCCTGTAAAGCTGCATTTCCCATTGCTAATCCACCTAGCCTGTCCATTCCCGAACAATACAGGGAATTTAGCATGGCTAATCCACATAACCTGCACATTCTTGGACTGTGGAGGGAAACCAGAGCACCCAGAGGAAAACCACATAGATACAGGGAGAAGGTGCAAACTCCACACAGTCAGTCGAGGGTGGAATCAAACTTGGGCACCTGGCGCCATGAGGCAACAATGCTCACCACTTGCCCACAGTGCTGGCAAATTTTATATTCTCCTGTTTGATGTCCACCACTTCCTGGTGTGCAGTAATTTTGAACATTATATTCCATAAATTATGCAACATCAGTGCAAGTGAACTGGTACACCATTCCTAGCCCAGATGTAAGATTCGTGACATCCCATGATTTTACGACATATCTGCCACTCGCATCACTAAGTGAAAATGAATTTTATTTTTATTCCACATATCTGTTGACATGTTTTGCAAAAGGCTAGTGGAAGTGATTTTACCATATCTTGTACTCCGAACAGATGGCAATTAGAGCTGCATGAAAGCAGCACATTTAAATCATGTTAAGGTGCTCACCAGGGATGGAAGACTTCCTGTGCATGTGATCTTTATTAAGGAAACTTACTTGTACTTTCTTGGGAGTTGATCTTTGCAATAGTTTTATCGTGGTTACACCAAATCTAAGTGTAACAGGCATGGAAAGAAATGCTAATAACTTCCCTACAGTGATGATGCCCTTTAAGAACAGTTTAATTGTAAGCAAAAATTTAGGATTAAAGAACTCAAAGTATTCCATTGGTTTAGGATGCAATAGAGCCTTGGTATTTGAAGGCTTTCACTATTCCTGGAGATTGAAATAATAAGGATGCAAAATGTTCAATTATGCCATTAAAAATGTACATTTCTAAATCAGACAGAATTTTGAAACATCCATGCGTCATCTAGTTTATTAACATAAATTTGTTCATTCTGAGACAGGTTGGAAGTACAGTGAGGTTCAAGTGCCAGAAAGGTTATCTTCTTCTTGGATCGACCACACGCACGTGTCTTACCAATCTTACCTGGAGTGGTACTCAGCCAGAATGCATTTGTAAGTCTATTTTTTGCGGGGTCCTGGTTAAGTCTCAGCATTCAGTGGACTTGTTCTAAGTTCACACCCACTTGAAGTAATAATTTACTGTCAGTGAATGAGAGATCAATTAGTTGATGCATACTACTTGTACATGCAGGGTATCATCAGCTGATGCTGGAGTGTCTGAAAACATGAACAGTTCCTTCCACTTAGCAGATAACATTTGTGATTGCAGCCAAATTATCAGCCCAAGAATTCAGGAGTCCACCCATTTTTTTTCTTGAGTGGCAGTGAAAAGGGACCGCATTTTGATAATCCTCTCACTGTAAGAAAGCACCTCATTTCTAGCTGTAAACAATAGTAATGTATGCATGTGTCTTGTGAAATTAACCTCTGTGGTTGCTGGTGCACAGTATGACATGAAGAAAATAGGTTGACATTTCCAAGTGTGAGCTTTCTCATGACCGAACGTGCTCCACAGCCTCCACCAAGGAATGTGCCTATGCTTAAACCAAAACCAGCATCCGCAGTAATTTGCTTTTATATAATGTGCCTATGCTTTTCTCTTGTGCTGCTGCTGGGCTTGGGCACGTACTTTCCTGCCAGTTTGATATGATGGTACGGGAAAAGTTCTCCACCAGAAGTTCTGACATCTTCTCTTAAAAGAGTGACACACAGTAAATGTAAGAATGAATGAATGAATGATTTATCATCATGTTTATTTTGCAGTGAAATGCAATAAAATGCAGTGAAAAGCGCTCCTTTGTTGCCATCATCCAGTGCCGTTTTGATAATTTAAGAATAAGAGTAAATAAAAAATTATAGTTTAAGGAGAAGTACATCTACATACAAGTTCTGAGCCAGCTCAGAAAAACCACTACCTCACCATACCCAATTAATATCAAAGTTGCCAATCCTCAGGTGCCATTATTGACCTCTGGCCCGATTCACCTTCGCCAACGCCCATGCTGTGCACGTGAGCGAATGAATAAGTGAGAGTTCAAGATGATGTTCTTTTATGTTTTTGGCTGAGATATTTTTTCTCAGGTGCACGTGGAGCATTTTTCTTTAGCAAGGGAGCTGAGAGCTACCAATGATCAACAAGTTAAATGTGTTTGGTGTATCATTACTGATGAAATCTTGTGCCTGTAGACAATTCCAGGAGGCTGTGACTGTTTTGTACTCTGCTTGATCGTTGATGTACAGGCAGCTTCAACAACTTATTGGAATGTGTTATAAAATTCTGAAGTTTTGATTAAGTTACTAACTGAAACTGAATCTAATAATGTCCAATTCATGTGCTATTATTTTCTATCGTGGACTTTAAGAATCATCAATTACCTATGTTTGTTTTTCAGCACACCACTGCAGACAGCCTGAGACTCCTCCTCATGTTAATGTGGAATCGATCGACCTGCCTTCACTGGGATACACTATGATTTACACATGTCAGCCTGGCTTCTACCTTACTGGAGGGTCGGAGCATCGAACCTGCAGGCCTGATGGAAGCTGGACAGGAAAACAGCCTCTCTGTTATGGTAAACCCTTTGCAAGGCCTGTTTGCTCTATCTATAGCTTGCACATGAATATAAGCAGAGTACAGTATGTCAAAGAAGTAACCTCACTATTGGCTGTTTCACGTCATCGAGTGAAGAATTATGATTGCCATACATTGGCATTTATTTCCATTTTTAAATATTTCCTTTACATGAATATTAATTTCAGTAGGGAGAGTGTTTTGTCTGAAGTATTGATATGATAATCAGAGGTTGGTGAAAAGTTAACTGCTGAGATTTAGCGATGCATTCTGTTGCAGTATTGTATGTTAATTCCATTCCGTCTGACGTCTCAGGTGCACTTACACTGAAACAGGTGTTAGCTCAAAGTAGTTTGCTTTTGTCTTGATGCTACCAGAATTTTGTAACAGTAGCCTAAATCCACACAGAGGACCTAACTCTCTTACTGGGAGAGGGAGCATCTTGTTCCACTTTACTCCAGCCAGATAGGCTCCTGAATACATTTTGCACTGCTGTGATCATTGTTGTCTCCTTCAAAAGATAATTCATTCCACAAAATAAGTTTGTCTGAATAGCATGATCTGTGTTTGTTACTTAAACAAATATATTGAAAGGAAAGAAGACATTTTTAATATTTTTAAATAAATATTTGTTTTTTATTGAATAGTATTGAAGAAAAGATGCCCCCTTTATTTATAGCTTAATGAGATTAACTACTAACTATTAACCACAAAAATCATCAAGGATATCATTAAAACTTGATCTTTATTTTAAGAAAGTTCAGTGAATGATCTGCAGAATCTGTGCTGTGTATTTATAATGTCTGTTCAATTTTCCTCTTTGTATTACTTCTGCAAAGCAAGGAGAAACTCTACTGGATAGATTTATTCCTCAAGACTGGGGTTTACTTCTTCACTTCTACCCAATTCCACTGCCTCTTACTCCTCAGCCTTACACCACAGAATATTCCGAAGTCCCTCTCTACATTTCTAAGACCTATCGCCTCCTCTCCAAATTATATTCTGGCCAACTTCCATGTATTCAACTGCCTAGATCAAAATAGCGACGTTAACACTTGCCCCTCCAAAGGTGACTGCATTTGCTCCTCTAGATCGCTGTCTTCAACCCCTCATTTAAAAACAAAAATTCCCTCAAATCTTTTGTTGCCACAGGATGAAAATTGGAACTTCAATTTCCAATTCTCAGGGCTTCAATTGTGACATTGTCACCTAGACACACTGTGACTTGGTGTAATCTGCGCATTCTATCAACAGGAAAATATTGGAACTTATTGACAAACTGCAAATATATCTGAATAAGGTGGATTGAAAGCTTAATATTGTGGTAAAAGAAGTAACGCATATTTATATATTTAATTATCTCAAGAGCAAAATCCTTTGCAGTCAATGTAGTCATCCCAAAGTTTAGTTATTGAAATAATGTCGGCAAACTGAGCGATTGATTTGTGCAGAGCAAGTCTTCAAATATGGCAGTGAAATAAATGACCAGATATATGGGTTATTGAATAAAAACCAAAAGAACTGCAGATGCTGTAAATTGGAAACAGAAACAGAAGTTGCTGGAAAAGATTATCAGTTCTGGCAGCATCTGTGAAGAGAGATCAGAGTTAATGTATTGGGTCTGGTGATCCTTCTTTGAAGGATGAATGCAGTGCCACAGGTAGTATTCTTTCCATTTGAAAGTTCTTACAGGACTCAGTTTTGCATTCCACTCATTGTTTGCTATGTCTAATTATGTAGCACTCTGGCACTGTACTATTACAGTGGCACACAGTAATAATGCCTCCGCAGTGGGACTCAAATCTACATTCACCTGCTTCAAAAGCAAAAGTGCAACCATTAAACCAAACAAAGAAGTCCTCACCTTTACAACACTAAGCTTATTTTGTAAAGTGATGGTGGTAATCATTTTTCTCAATGTAAGGACATGGGACATGGCTGTGCAAAGGTATATGGCAACAGAAGGTCACATAATACATTGCACATGCATTTGTCTCCCCAGTCCCCTGAAATTAACTTTTCTTGTCTTAATTGTTTAGTGTGTTCATAACCAGTAAAGGAATACCCAGTCATAAGACTGCGAAAATACAAAATGGGCAACTACCCAATTAAACTAATTGACATGGAATAAAATGTGACACCAAGGCCAGTAAATTGACTGAATCTCACTCAAAGATAAAAATCTCACAACACCAGGTTATAGTCCAGCAGGTTTATTTGGAAGCACCAGCTTTCAGAGCGCTGCTCCTTCATTAGGTGGTTGTGGAGAACCATCTGATGAAGGAGCAGTGTTCTGAAAGATAGTGCTTCCAACTAAACCTGTTGGACTACAAACTGGTGTTGTGTGATTTTTATCTTTGTCCACCACAGTCGAACAATGGCATCTCTAAGTCCTTCAAAGATGGAATACTTATCATTGGAACCAATTTAATTTTAATATTTAATTGAGGTTATTCAAAGAGATGATCTACATAAAATTGGGGCTGTAATGTCATAAAATCATAAAATCACACAGCACGGTATCAGACCCTTTGATCCAATTCATCCGCAAAGACCAGACATCCAAATCTGACCTAGTCCCATTTGCCAGTACTTGACCCATATCCCTCTAAACCCTTCCTATTCATATTCCCATCCAGATGTCTTTTAAATGTTGTAATTTTACTCACCTCGACCATTTACTCTGGCAGTTCATTTCACACATGCAACAAGGGCAGGACCTATACAGTTAATGTCCTTAGATTTTTGCATCAGAGATTAATATAGAAATGTGTGGTTAACATAAATGAAGAATTGACATCCATTCATAACCCATGGTGTCTAGTATTATGTTTGGGAGGACCAACAGGTGAAGAGTTAATATTGGCATAATATGTAGGTGTGCTGGCTCATATCAATCCTTGCTTAAAAAATGTGAACCAACTGTGGCATGTCATTTTTATTTATATTTTCCCCTGTGTTACTCCTGGAGAGTTTGTGATTTGAAGACATTGATACCTTGTCAGTTGTAGAATCAGCAATCTGGCTTTGGCAGGAGAAAATAAAGTCACAGTTTGCTGACGGGCAAATACAGAGAGCTGACTGAGATTTTATGCTTTCCAACTTGACATAAAATATTATTGCAATTGCTCTATAATCTGATAGGTTCTAAGCATCCATGAATTTCCCAATTGTTTTACCTTCCAGTCTAGGTTAGCCTGGCCCCTTACTGAAACAAATTGTGTTATATAAATATTTGCTTTTGACAACCAAGTGTCCTATCCTGATCTTGATGAGCGCAGGCAGAAATCCACTTTCTCCATATATGTAACAATGTCACCAATTGATAGAAGGGACAGGATTTTCTTATGTATCTCAAAGTCTCAATATCAAGAACCCACTGGGAATCCTGAATCCATACCTCCTGAGAGCCAAACCAAGGGATATATTTTCTCATAGGCCTCCTTCTGGTGGCATCCAACCTCGTTGTCAGCCCAAACACAGAATCAGAGGCTGTAGAACCTTGGCAGCTGGAATAAAAGCTGCAAAGACAGCTGGGGGAAAACTCAAAATGAAGGTTCTATCATCAGTGATGTGCAAGGGGGCTAGTTTACTCAGATAGAAATGAAATTTCAAAGCGGCCCAGCAAACATTGTGTGATCAGTCCAGTGTTGGCCAACAGATGTGGCCTTTGTTGGTGCAGTCTCTCCTCTTTGATGGGTGGACCCTCTTGTTTGGATTGTCTCATAATACCAAAGAGAGGGCATCTCTCTTTAGATGGTAGCTGCTGTATATGGCACAGAGTTGCCCTTAACTGGGGCCTGTGTAATTTCATTTCTGTCCACTTTGTTGAGTAGGCAGTTGATCTGAATTTCTGACCTATCTTTGGAAACATCTGCATGACAGGATGGGGTCAAGGAGCTGTGCCCCATCCCCCTAACACAAGGCTGTGAATTTCTTTTTTAACCTGAAGTGCTATAAGTTGTGGGTGGCACGGTGGCACAGTGGTTAGCACTGCTGCCTCACAGCGCCAGAGACCCAGGTTCAATTCCCGCCTCTCTGTGTGGAGTTTGCACATTCTCCCCGTGTCTGCGTGGGTTTCCTCCCACAATCCAAAAATGTGCAGGTTAGGTGAATTGGCCAGGCTAAATTGACCATTGTGTTAGGTGAAGGGGTAAAGTAGGGGAATGGGTCTGGGTGGGTGGCGGGTCGGTGTGGACTTGTTGAGCCGAAGGGCCTGTTTCCACATTGTAAGTAATCTAATCTAATCTAATCATAAGTTGTGATGTCTGACACTTAGTTCTAGCTATCTAGTGCAAACTGCACATGATCCAGCCTTCGAGGTAAATTGCTGTTACTTCTCCATGTTGCATGAAAATCCATGATTTCTCTTCCTAATAGCACTGCAGTTGTACTTATACCACATGAATGACAGTCATTCAAAGGGTCAGCCACTGCTTTCTGCTCAAGAGCATTTAGGGATGGACAACAAATCACACCACCCATGGAAGAGTCTAATTTTAATGTTAGAAATGGTCATTGTTCTCTGTGACCTGATAATGTGTAACATTAATAATATAGTTGCAAGGTTACAGGCTGTGAGTAAATCGAGCAGCTTGACTGCAACCTGTGGTCCAACCACATTTTAAAGTGCTGCACACTGCATGGAACAATTGACCAATTGCAAATCAGTGCCAATAAACTCATTTTAATGAAGCCCTCGTGATCGAATGTTCTTCATATCTGGGGGTTTTTTTTTGGAAACTATTATCTTCTGCTCGTTGTAGGTAAGGCATTACAATGTGCAACTGGGTCGGCATCTCATCTTTGTATTTTTGTCAACTCCTTCACAAGCACACGATTATTTTTCAGTCTAGTGTAGCTTGTCAGTGATTTTTGATGAGCACATCACTGTCCATGGTTAAATGCCAGTGGATACTAAATTGCCTTCATTAATAAAGGTCCAAGTGATTTGTTCTTGGATATTAAGGTGGTAAAGTTTTTGATCTTACATGTGGCTTAAACAACTGCATCTTTGTGATATCATCCTCTTTAATCTCCAATACTATCTTTTTGATGCCATCAGCAGTACACCAGAGAGAAGCCTGCGGCAATTTTCTGTCAAAATTCTTTCTGTGGAGCAATAAGGGCCTTGAAGTTTATGATATAAGCTTTGCACTGAATTATTCATTGGTAGACTCATCGGGGGCTGACTTATTTTACTTTCACCTAGGTTATTTTGTTGTTAACAAACATAACTTGTTCTCTTGGATTTGTTTAGCAGATACCAGGCCAAGTGGGAGACCAATTGGAACAGTCAAGGAAATTCCAAGTACCAAACTTTCAGGTGGGTTCACAACAGGAATACAAACTAGAATGTTAAAGCCTTCAAAGACCTTGTTCTTTAGTGAAAGACTGCTTCTAATCCTATTTTTATCGTTGTTTCAGTTCCACCTAATGTCTTTGCTCAGAATTCCCTCTGGAAAGGCTCTTATGAGTATCTTGGGAAGAGGCAGCCAGTGATGTTAACAATTAATAGTTTTAATCTATCAACCAGTCAAGTTAAGGCAACTCTTCTCGACCAGAGTGGAGTAGAGCTTAGATTGAAGGGTAAGTAATGTAAAACTGCTGAGAGTTGTCCAGCAAAGTTTTTATGTTGTAGTAAATAATGTTTACAAGCCGACTTGTTTGTGTAACAAAGTTGTGTGTCCGTTCTTTATAAGCACAGGTAACATCACAAGGCATCTTTAATGCAACAAATAATGTACAGGGTTTTTAGCCCTTGATAACTTTCCCAGTGCCATTCTGCAGCACATCATTTCCCCGAGACAGGATTTTGTGGCGGAGCTTCCCACCCATAAGTGATGGATAGCCAAATTACAGGTTGTTAATCCCATCCCAGGATCATTATCAGAGACCCACTGGAATTTTTCCGTCAGCCTGCATGCCCTTGCAGTGCAAAGGAAGCAGCCAGTTGCCTGGAAGTGTCAGACCAGGGGAGCACACAGACTGCATTGAGACCTTTCCCTGTTTTATGGCTTCAGCTACAGTTAAAATAAAATAAAAAAACTGCTGGAAATCTGAAGCAAAAACAAATTGCTGAGAAAATGCAGCAGGTCTGAACTTGAAATTTTAACAGTTTTCTCTCTGCAGATGCTGCCAGACCTGTTGAGTTTTTCCAGCAATTCCTGTTTTTGTTTCAGCTGCAGCTACCTTGGGAAGTGGCTGTTATGGTGGCCACTGGCTGAGTCAATTTCTTATTTAGTGATTGAAACATTTGAGACATGGTGCTTCCATCATAAGGCACTCTCTTCTCTATCTCTTGTTTGCTCTCTCTCACATCCATAATAGTAAGTTGCAGCTTTTCCTGAGCTGGAGAGCATTGAATTGATTAACCAAATCAAGGATGGCTCAAAGGCTTCATCTTATCTCTGGAATTAAGCAGTCAATGACCAATCAGTGTCCTTTAATTGGACAGAGATCCAGCCTTTTAGCTACTACTTGCCCACTTTGAGGATAATCACTATCAGGTTTTAGATTAGATTAGATTACTTACAGTGTGGAAACAAGCCCTTCGGCCCAACAAGTCCACACCAACCCGCCGAAGCACAACCCACCCAGACCCATTCCCCTACATTTACCCCTTCACCTAACACTAGGGGCAATTTAGCATGGCCAATTCACCTAATCTGCACATTTTTGAACTGTGGGAGGAAACTGGAGCACCCAGAGGAAACCCACGCAGTCACGGGGAGAATGTGCAAACTCCACACAGAGAGTCGTCTGAGGCAGGAATTGAACCTAGGTCTCTGGCGCAGTGCTAACCACAGTGCCACCGTGCCACCCACAAGGTGATTGGTTCCCACCCAGTATGAGATTCTGACCACCCCCACCTTCCACCATATGATATTGATGTTAAGGTCCCAAACCAAAACCCATTATCCCTCCCAGCGTAACTCATCATAACTACCTGAGCTTTCTTTCTCATGAAATCTCAATCATTTCCGGTACAAGTTGAAAAAAACCTTTAATTTCAAAGTGAATAATGGCAGTTTTTAATTTGTTCAGAATTGATGTTCATACTCAGGTACAATTTTTTTACAACGTATTTTCACTAAGTTGAACTAATATTTATAGACTCCATATCTAAATGGTAATCCGTAGAAGGAATGGTGATCTACGTCAGTTATGCACCAGAGATGGCCTTGTCTATTCCCCAGTACTTAGCTCGAGCAGAAACATGTGAGTGAGTGGGTTGATGTTTACAATCTCAATGATGAAATGTTTCCCTTCAATGCATAAAAAATTAGTACAATAAAATGTTAAGTTCAGGAGATGTAGCGAAAAATATAATGCTGTTTACTGTTTTTTTTTCATAACCTATCCTCAGGGTAAATGTGTCAAATGTATCCATTTGCAACTTTAGCTTTTCTTTGTTGACAGATACAATGTGAATGTGATTGAATATGCACATTGATTCAATTAATGCCTAAAAAATACTAATAGCCATATAGACTACATGTCAATTAATGTAGAAAATTGGCTATGCCTGTGTTTTATGTTGCCAACAAAGAACCATTTCGCTTCACTATCCACCTGAAAAGCAAGCCTGGAAATGAAGTTTCATTCATTGAGATTAATCCCTGGTAATCCAGTGGCTGACAACATGAGATATATGGCCACCACCACCACTTCCAACAGAGAGAAGTGAATCACAAAATATACATTGATTCAGAAAGTCCAAAATCTTCTGTACAATCGTTCTTACTTCAACTTCAGCTGAATTTTTCTCACACTCGCAAAATTGTAGAAGTACGTTACAGCCTTAGCGTTTCAATTCTATAATCTTGGGGCTTTGCATTCTGAATTTGAACTACTTCATCATTTGCTTCACAAAGAACCCCCGTCTGTTTCCAAGCCTAGTCCCATCTTGCACAGTGGGCCAAGACATTTTCCTTTATTTTTTAAGTATAAAATCCAGCATGTGTGACTAATCCCACTGCATGTTTACTTGATGGAAACCTAATAAAAATAAAGTGAATTATTAAATGACTCTCATCTAATTGCGGATGTGTTTATATCTGTCAGGTTTCTACAAAAAGGAAGAACATCACCTTCTTCTTGAACTATATACAATCCATGGTCCTGTTGAAATGTTTGTGCACAAGTTTAAGAATGACAACCTGGCTCTGGATGGCTATGTAAGTAGTGATGGGTGTCAGTCTCCAAATGTCACAGTTAAATATTACAGCTAAGTACTTGAGACATGTTGGACAGAAAATAGCAAAGTGTCATTCACTTAGAAAATTAATGGTGCTATGTGTCAGCACCATGGAACACTTATGGTCTAGAGGAATTGAACACATAGAATATAACAGTGTTACTATACATAATTAAGGCCCAAAATGTAAATGCATTTTTATCTACTTGGTACCTTAGTAGAAGTTCTTATCGAGCCATTCAGTAGGACATCCAATGTATCAATAAAGAACATTACAGTGTGTTTATACTGATAATATCAATCAGGTAAATCTGTGCTTCTGCCACTTCATGATGATATGATTAGAAAATACTTTGGACAAAATTCTCTTGAGATATTTCAGACAGCTTTAGTGTTGCAGCTTAGTGTCAAATTGATCCACATGTTTAAGAGAATATCAGCAATTATTGGAATGATACAATGGGTTCCAAAGGAATACATGCTGTATAAAATCATGAGGGCCATAGTTCTCCAAATCCCCATGGTTTTAATTATGGTTTAGAATATATACCATACTTATATTCTATCTGCATATTTTACAGTAAAGAACAGAGTTTTCTGCACTGACACCAGATCCCAGATAAAAAGCACTGTGGTTGACTCTTAAGAAGACACTCAGATCAATGGACAGTTAAAGATGGGGGCAATAAATGCTGATCCAGCCTGCGATGCCTGCATTACATGAATCAAAAAAGGAGACTCAAACTGAACATCTGGTGAAAGTCACATCCTTCAAAAATAAAAATGATCTTTTCAGTTGGCATATGTGAAAGAATATGGCTTTTTCTTGCTATGCTACTCCTGGGAAGCAAACGTTCAACATCTTAAAAAAAGTTATATGCATTGGATCCTAGAATTTATAATCCTATATTCCATCATATCTGGGCAAATACTCCAATTTCAACTAGAGCTATCTACTTTAATCCATGATTTGGAGATGCCGATGTTGCACTGGGGTGTGCAAAGTTAAAAATCACACAACACCAGGTTATAGTCCTGGTGTTGTGTGATTTTTAACTTTGTACTTTAATCCAGTTTCCCAACCTATCTCTATGTCCTTATGGGAGTCTTTTATTTTTCCCTTTGCAAATGTTTATTTGTCACTTTTAAATAATAATTTATTCTCTGTCTCAATTGTGACTTACTTTAAAAAAAACATGGCAGAACCCTCTAATCCCACTGTCAGCAGGAGCTCAGTGGATAGCATTCACCTCTTGATCCAGAGGTTTTAGTTTCAAGTCCCAGTCCAGAGCTCTCAATCCAATATAGTGCTGAGGCAGTGTTTGCATTGTTGGTGTCCCATCTTTCTGGTGAGATTTTAAACCAGTGTCCTTTCTATGTAGTTACATGAATTCTACACTCAAGAGAAAATGTTCATATGTTTTATTAAATATAGGAGATTCCGTGGAACACTTAGAGAAGCAGGCTCTGTTAATGTGGTTTGGCATCACAATGACATCTACTATGCAGCAATATGTAAAGAGCCACACACAACTCTGCCTACCAAATAAGTGTTCTGCTTAGGAATAACATACTGAGCTTCTGTGATTTCCTCCATGGCAGTGAAGTGTAGCTTGCATCTTCCCTTTAATTCAATCCCAAAGCTGAATGGAGGATGATCTAAGTTTTTGTTTCCTTAACCGTATCATGTACCTCCACAAATATCAGTGCACACTTCCCTTTATCCAATTTAAAATCGATGTTCTTATCATTGACTGCAATATCCACATATCAGAATTCATCTTGCATGTCTGGCAATCAAATGAGTTGAAGTGCTGCCATGGGTATGCTGCATTCCCCAGGAAGAGGATTTCCTGCCCCTCCATGACTCCTGTTGCTAGGACACCTACAGTTTGCTATGTCTATGTTTAATTTTCTGTGCAGCTGCTGACAGCTGTAACATGATCTCTGTCTTTGCACTTGTAATCCCCTACTGAGAAGCTACCAGCGGGGTTCCTTAACAGCATCAACTGCTCTCAATTATTTTACACATTTTCTACTGATGAAGTTTTTGAGTGCCCACTTCTTCCCTACTTCCATAAATACTTTAATTTACTGGAATGGTTTACTCACTGTAGCCGACTGATTGTTTTTTGGTTTGTGCCACTTCCCAAATCGTGTATATCCTCACACCTTTTTTGAGCTTTCTTGCAGGCTTTCCCTTCTGTTTGGTGTCTAGGTAGGACTTGAAGTCTGTCACTTACTGCTCCTTGTCACAACTGAGCTTCTCTTAAGATATTTCCCCTCTTCTGGATTGCTGGGCTGGTCTCATGGTTTCCTTGTAACACTTTGAGGAGAAAGTGAGGTCTGCAGATGCTGGAGATCAGAGATGGAAATGTGTTGCTGGAAAAGCGCAGCAGGTCAGGCAGCATCTAGGGAACAGGAGAATCGACGTTTCGGGCATTAGCCCTTCTTCAGGATTCCTGAAGAAGGGCTAATGCCCGGAACGTCGATTCTCCTGTTCCCTAGATGCTGCCTGACCTGCTGTGCTTTTCCAGCAACACATTTCCATCTCTTCCTTGTAACACTGTCCTGTCACTAGGGTTTACTGTATGCTTTGTGCCACTCACCTGTGATTCTGTAGATTGGTACATTTAGGTGAAGTCAATATGGATTTCTAAAAGGGTATTTGTCTCTAAAAGACTTGCTAGATTTTTTTTTGAAAAGGTAACAGAAAGGCTCTAAGGGTAACCATGTTGATTTGCTTTGCATGGATTTACAGAAGGTGTTTGATACAGTTCCACTCAACAAATTGTGTCAAAAGTTACTGATCATGGTGTAAAAGGCACAGGAGCAATGTAGATGCAAGATTGTCTAAGTGAAAGAAAACAGTGTAATGGCCAATGGCTATTTTTTGTGCTGGAGGAAGTTTTGCAGTAGGGCTCCCAGGTGTCTGTACTAGAGCTATTGTTTTTCATGATTTATATTAAGTATCTGGATCTAGGTGTGCTAGGGACAATTGCAAATTTTGTGGATGACACTGAAACTTAGAAGAATTCTAAACTGTGAGAAAGTCAGTGTAGAACTCTAGAAAGATATAGACAAGTTGGTGGAGTGCGCAGACAAGTGGCAGATGAGTTTCAATGCAGAGAAGTAAGAGGTGATGTACTTTGGAAGGAAGAACATGAAAGACAATATTAAAAAAAAGGCGTACTATTCTAAAGGGGGTGCAGGAGCAGAGAGACATGGGTATAAAGGCACACAGTTCATTGAAAATGCCAGGACAAGTAGAGAGAGAGAGTACTAAATAAAACATACAGTGCCCTCAGCGTTTTCAATTGCTGCATAGAATACAAGATTTAGGAGGTGATGCTGAAATTATGTAAGACAATTGTTAGACCACAGCTGGAGTAATGTATGCAGTTTTAGGTGCCCACATTATAGGAAAGATGTGAATGCACTGGAGTGAGTGCAGAAACGATTGAGAAGCATGGTTCCAGGAATGAGAAACTTCAGTTATGATGATAGATTTGACAAGTTGGTACTGTGCACCTTGGAGAGAAGGAGGCTCAGATGAGATTTGAGAGAGGCTTTTTAAAATCATGAGCAGGCTCAATAGAGTAGAGAGGCAAAGTTGTTTTCACTCAGAAGGGAACAAGAACCAGAAGGCATAGATGTAAAATGATGAGTGAAAAAAAAGGGATGATGTGAGAAAAACATCTTTTCACATAGTGAGTAGTTAGGGTATGGAATGTGCTGTGGTGGAAACAGGTTTAATTGAAGCATTAAAGAGATCATTGGAAGATTATATGGATAGAAATATTGTGCAAAGGTATAGGGGAGAAAGCAGGAGATTGACACTAGGTGATGATGCCCATTTGAAGAGCTAGTGAAGGTACAATAGGCTGAATGATGTCCTCCTGCACTGTAACGCTTCTGCGATTTATGAAAATTACATTCTACAAAATGTAAATGTGCCTATTAGTGTACATATGTTTCCAACAAAAATAAGCTCTTAGATACTAGTAAAGGGACAACAATTAGCAAAACATACCATGCTGATTGATCTAAAGAATGCTGTTCAGCCTTTATAGTATAAGGGGTTAATCAGACTGTACACATCATTACAGGAAGTGACGTGATGTCACATGATATCAGTCCTCATTCAACTCGATGAGAAGATGTAACCCCCAGTACGAAGGTGTTTTCCAACAAAGTTACCTCAGTGGACTCTATAGATGCTCCATATTAGCATAACAACAATACTAGGAATACTATAGATTCCAACGTGATGCCTTTTAAATCAACACAACAAAATTTTGATTTGTGTACTTCAAATGAGTAATTTTTTTGTACTAGTTTGGTTGGTCTCAGATAAACAGCACAACCTAATGGAATCATAGAGAAACAGTCAGGACTAGAAATATAGTTACCTTTTCATGGGACACAGAGTGTTCTCAGTTTAATGCTTCCACCAGTCAAGACTTATTAACAGTTTGAGGGTTTTTTTATATTACTGTCCCTGGTATGTGATCATTGCAAGGAAGACCAGCATTTATCAGCCATTCCTAATTAATCCCAAGTGCTCCAAAGAATACTTATTCTGTCTGTACATGTGGTCCAGGAATGAACAGGGTATTTTAGGTTCAACCATTAATACTGATTGCAGACTTACAGCAATATGGATGATTCATAACTGCCTTCTGAAAACTGATCCAGTAAGTCACTCAGATCAAATGGCAATTATGGATAGGCAATAAGTGCTGACCCAACTAGTCACACCACATCCCAAGAACAAATTTTAAAAAATCAAACTGTACATGTGAAATTCATAATCTTCAAGAATATAAATTCTCACTTCAATTGACATGCATGAAAGAATTAATTTTGATTCGTTGAGTGACACCGTTGGTCTATTTATCATTGGCCACAGGTCAACACAGCAACATCTGTGACATAGGTAAATGTTTGCAACCGGGGGAAGTAGGCCTGGATTCAGGGTGCAAATGATGGACAAATGGAAATCCTGTTACAGTGAGGACTAATTACAGAAAATAAATTCATGGCCACCTTCCCTAATTATCCTGCGTGTAATAGATATTTGCAAGATTGCTGACCTCATTAATTATCACACAGGTTTCAGCAGAGGCTTCAGGCAGCACATTCGTGTACCAAGGATTTGTACAAGGCAAAGACTTCGGACAGTTTGGTCTCCAAAGAATAGGTAAAGCTTCTTTCTTCTCAACTAATAGATTTCATCATTCTGGATCATTCTGCTAAAGGACTTACCAATGCCAGCTATCATGAAGATTATTTTTTCTCCTGGACGTGATTTCATTGGATCTTAAACTTCATAGTAGTTTCAATTCTTCCAGCTTAAATTCAGCAGAAGGAACTGTCTCACTGTCTGTTTCAGTCCTGAATGCTGTTCCATGTGCCATACTAAAGGCACAACAGCAAATCACAAGAGTATCTGGGGATTTGAGGCTGGAATGGGTTATATTCTGGCTTCTCATTCTGACAGGGATCCTTGATCACCAGGAGTTTGTCAGAAATACGAGACATGCACAAATGATGCTCCAACCATTAGTTTTAAATGGTTAGAAAAGTCACTCGCAATGTATGCCCAAACCCTTGATCCGTGCTCTCAATAAGCACTGCTCCCAGCCAAGAACTCAAAGTAGGAAAAAACAGTGCCTTAATAGTGTTTACTTAAATGGGACTTGATAGATAGCTATGAGCAGAAGAACTGACAACCATAATAATACATCTCTTCAATGGGAATTTGGAGGTTGTGTGATCTGTCCTGTCAACTGCTTCTGTCGACTTTGAAACAGATAGTGTCCCACAATATGCTGCTGTAATCCACAATACCCATTTCAAAACCGATAGGATTAACTTGTATTTTTGCGAATAACCATCTTTAAACATAATCAAAAGGAAGCCTAGTGAGGAAATCTGACACTCAAGAATGTTTCACAAAAGAGTGGTCTAAGAGATCCCTGGAGATGAGAGTGCTGAAGGATTCTTGGCAATAAAATTAGCCACAGCAAGTTAAGCTGACTGTTTTTTTTCATCACCTTCTACATGCAGGATTTTATGGAGTAAATTGGCTTCATTTGTGTCAGCCACAGTTCAATTGGTAGCACTATCACCTAAGTCAAGATTGTTAGTTTAAGTCCAATTTCTTTAAGCATCAATCTAAACTGAGGCCTGAACCTTTGATCCCAGCTCCTCAAACCTGATCCAAGAAAAGTGCCCTGGGTATTCCAACCTATGACTCAAGAATGGGGTGTAATGGGAGTCATCCCCTTGCCTTCAGAAATGACAGGACCAAGAACAGGGGCAGTACTTGTAGATTCAGATCATCAACACCATTTTATCTAAGACAGAAGCTGTCTCCTGTTCAGGATTGGCTAACAGTTAGTATGTCAGGATACATTAAAAGTCATTTTCATCACTATTATAGCATGTGACTTGAGGGTATAAAGATATCAGACTTCATCTTAGCTCGGGCTGACATATCGATGGAAGCAAGCTACTCTTTGTACGTAATAGCTTGATATTGGCCCAGACAAAGATGTGCCTGTAAATGTAATTTTTATATATATTACTGAGCTGAAATAAATATGGATTGGATCTTTAAGGAGCACTTTGCCTACTTCTGAGTCTCTTGTATTGCAAGGAACTGCCACATCAGGTAAAGACACTCTTCTGGAAGCAATATGCACATCATCTCTATCTCAGCAAAACTAATTCCAGAAGCTGAAGGCTCCCTTCATCTTCATAGAAATTGAGGCCTGACAGTTAAATGCTGCACTGTCAGTCATGTCACTTTTTAGATGAGATGTTCACCAAGACTTTCTTCTGACATCCCAGCTGAATGTCAAAGCTGGCATGGCATTATTTGGAGAAGATTAAGGGTATTATCCCTGGTGTCTTGGCCAATACGTGTTGGTCTTACATGAGCAACAATAAAGCGGTGTAGTTTTTCCTTATCACATTGCTGTCTATGGGAGTTTACTAGGCAGACATTAGTTGCCACATTACAACAGTGACAACACTTGAAATGTGTATCATCGTCCAAAAAGTACTTTGGAATAGCCAGTTGTCATAAAAGGTCCTAATTCAAAGTTTTTTCAATGTAAGATGTAACCTTGAAAATCCATCATGGAGCGAGACTAGAAATGGGTGATTTTCATTTTCCTCTGTGAAGATTATATAATATATCACAACCCCAGAGAAATACACAGCAAATATTTTCCATATTGGAAATATAAGCTTTGGAGTATAAAAGAATTTTCTTTATTCACATGAAACAGAAGGCTGTCAATCTGAAATAATAAAATACTGGAAAATCGCAGCAATCAGGCAACATTTGTGGACAATTAAAGAGTGAATATTTCATGTTGATGACCTTTTTACAAAATATGATGCAGATTTTACATTTGTGGCAATGGATGAGTGGCCAGTTTTACACAATGCTTGTTCTGAAGAAAGGTCACTGGAATATTTAACTCTGTATTCTGTCCACTGATGCTGCCAGACCTGCTGAGTTTCTCCAGCAATTTTGTTTTGTTTGTTTCCAACCTCTAGTGTCTGCAGTTCTTTGTTTTATTTTTGCATTCTGCTCAATTTACTTGATAAAATCATGAGGAGCATGGATATGATAAATAGGCAAAGTCTTTTCCCTGGGCTGGGGAGTCCAGAACTCGAGGACATAGGATTAGAGTGAGAGGGGAGAGATATAAAAGGGACCGAAGGAGCAACGTTTTCACACAGAGGGTGGTGCATATATGGAATGGCAGAGGATTTAAAAGGCATCTGGATGGTTATATGAATAGGAAGGGTTTAGAGGGATATGGGCCAAGTGCTGGCAAATGGGATTAGTTTGCGCTAGGATATCTGGTCAGCATGGATGAGTTGGACCAAAGGGTCTGATTCTGTGCTGTACATCTCTATGACTCTATGACTGTTTCAGGGCAGTGCAAGCAGACTGTTAAATCTCTATCACCTGTTTTGCACTAGCCTCCAAGACACCTTTATTCCCTCTTAAAAGTGCTCCCTGACAAATCTGCCTTTTCTATTTGGAAAATTCTTGCGACTAATTTCTATTTAACATTTAGCATTCTCACGCTTAAACATTGCACCTGATAATATTAGACCAGAATTTGCTGTGAATATAATGGTTTAATGAATGGCCCCTCATTGTCTCTTATGCATAAACTATACCACAACTTGAAAGGAGATCAGATACATCCTTTTCTGTAACTATCAACTCCTGTCTGAGTTGAATTGATCCACCATAACCTATGAAAAATGGCATTTCACCATTTGCATCATTACTCAAATGCACCAAATCGCATGAAATTGTTATATTTCTGCAGTAGATTTGAACTAAATATCCCACACGTAATCTTTTTAGCAATGCTTATGACTGCCTGTCAACCACTTGGGTCCCCAAAAGTGAAGTTAAAAACATGGACTCTCATTCCTTGCTTTTCACTGACATTACAAATTGTCCTTTTTGTTCTTACTTACCTTCTGCCTCACTTTTCTATCCTTTTAGTTTCAATTTGTTTCCTTTCTTTCTCTTCCTGAGCTGTTTTGACGTTGAATTCACCCAAGCTATCCTTCATTCTCACAGGAATGTGCTATTCTTGAACTCTTATCAACTGCCGTTTGAAAAACCCCCACATGTCTGATGTAGATTTACCCTCATGAGTATCTTAAAACTCTCAGTATTATGGTCAATACTCCCAAAATGCTGCCCACTGAAACTTCGTTCACCTGGCTGGAGTCTTTTCCCAAAACCAGGTCCAGTTTCACCCTTTCCCTGGTTGAACTGTTTACATACTGTGTCAAGAAACCTTCCCAAATGGTCGGTATAGATTCTGCCCCATCCAAACCTCGAGCATAAAGTGAGTCCCAGTCAATATAGGGGAAATTAAAATCACCTACCGTAACAACCCTGCTGTTTTTGCATCTTTCCAAAAGCTGTCAACATATTCTCTCCTCCATTTCCTGCTGACTGTTGGGAGGCCTGGTGTAGATCCTCAGCATTGTGATTTCACCTTTTCTATTCCTGAGTTCTGCCCATATTGTCCCACTGCACAAGTCCTCTGATGTAGCCTCCCTCAGTACAGGTATGAGGTACTCCATTATCAGTAATGCAAACCCCCACCCCTTTTACATCCCCTTCTTTCACACCTGAAACATCAAAATCCTGGCACATTCAGCTGCCAGTCCTGTGCCTCTTCCAGCCAAGTCTCTGGAATCGCAATAATATCACCGTTCCAAGTACTAAGCAAAGCTCTAAATTCATCTACCTTGCCCATTACCTTGCATTGAAGCAACTGCAATCCTCTTTGTTCTTCTTGGCAACATTTCCCAGCCTGTTCTTGTTCTTAGTAGCATTTGCCTTGATTTCTACTTCTCCCTTAGTTTCTGTATCTACTGCCCTACTCCTCTGGTTCCCATCTCCCCTGCCTCACTCATTTAAATCCTCCCTAACAACTCTACCAAGTACTCCCCCAAGGACATCAGTCCTGATCCTGCCCAGGTATAACTCGTCCAGCTTGTATGAGTCCCACCTTTCCCAGAACAGTTCCCAATGCCCCACGAGTCTGAAACCCTCCCCCTCACACCATCTTTTCCGCCACATGGTTATCCTACATATCTTGCTGTTTCTACTCTGACTACCTCATGGCACTGATAGTAATCCTACATTTCAACTTTCTTTCTAATTCTCTACAATCTGCTTTTGGGACGGCATCTTTTTTTCCCGATCTCATTAGGACCAATATATACTTCAAACACTGGCTGTTCACCCTCCCTATCCGAATGTCCTACAACTGCTCCAAGACAGCCTGGACCCTAGCACAGGGAGGCAGCACACCATCCTGGACTATTGTTTGCCGCCACAAAAATGCCTGTGTATTCCCCTTACAATTGAATCCCCTTTAACTACAGCACTTCTATGCCGATTTGTCCCTCCCACTGCAACACACACAATCATGGTGCCATGAATTTGGCTATTGCTGTTATCTGCTGAGAGGTTTTTCCCCTCAACAGTATCCAAAGCGGTATATCAGTTTTGCAGGGGAACAGTCACAGTAGATTCCTGCACTGCCTGCTTAGTCCCCTGCTTAGTCCCCTGGTAGCCACCCATTCCCTTTCCTGCCTGTGGAGTCTGAGTCCGTGGTGTGACCACCTCTCTGTACGTGCTATCCACGATACTCTCCACCTCCCGAATGCTCCACATTGTCCCCAGATGCCGTGGCCCCAGACGCTGTTCCAACTCTGAAACTTGGGTTTCTTGGAGCTGCAGCTGGAAGCACATCTTGCACGCATGCAGGCCCCGGGCACAAGAAATGTGCCCGGCTTTCCACATTGAACCAGAGGAGCAATCTAAGAATTGGAGCATGCCTGCCATGTCTTACCCCTTTAACATAATTAATCCTCACAATGTCAAATATTTTTAAAACCAAATTGAATCTCCTTTCTACTTCCTAAGGCCCTACCATGCAATGTGTACTCCCTTGTCTCTGAAAATCCTCACTTATTTCAACGTTAAATTCAATTTGCTATTGGCCTATCCCACTGACCAACCTGTTGGTATCATCGTGTAGTCTAAAGCTTTCGTCCTCACTATGTTTACTCCAATAATTTTTGTGTCATTCTTGAACTTATTGAATAAACCTCCTATATTCATACCTGGATTATTAATTAGCACAACATACAGCAAGGGACACAGCACTAATCTTTGTGGTACACTCCTGGACACAGCCTTCCAGTCAGAAAAACAATCTTTGACCATCACCTCTTGCCACTAAGCCAATTTTGGATCCAAATTGTTAAATTGCCTTAAATCCTTTCTTAACCAGTCTCCCACATGGACCATTCTCTCCCCAATGTAATTTGGCAATTTAAAAACAGGGATAAACTGTTTGACCATCATTAAAAAAGGAAAATAGGATGGCCTGTGACCACACTGTTGACCTCTAATCCCAACCACTTCTTAAGGGAAGGAGTTAAAGATGGCACCTATTGTCTGCCAAATCTGTCTCCAAATCTGAGCTGGGCTTTAGTCTTCGCAGGGTTCTTGTCTAATGTCTTTTTAAAGCCCTGTCTACAGCCCTAGTTATGTGATTCATCAGGACTGTGGTCCGAGCATGATGCAAGTAGAAAGCATCCCATTGGAACACCTCCCTTCTTCCCCAGTACTGGTGTCAATGTCCATGGGTTTGACCCGACCTTTCCCACCCCAATCCTTCCTTTTACAGGAAAGAGGCAGAGGCCATCAGTGTAACCAAGAAATGGGAGAGGGTGTTCAGAAGAAACTTTGTTACCCTGAGAGAGTTCAGAACTCGCTCTCATATCAGTAGTTTAAACCAGTAGTACCAACGCATTTAAAGGGAAGCTCGAAAAGTATATCAGAGAGAAAGGGGACAGATGGGGTTGGACTGAGTAGTTTATGTCTGTGTCATTACCATGATGTAGTTAGTTAACATTAAATCCTATTTAAAAAGAGGAAATGGGTGATCGGACTTTGAGACAAAAAGGAGAAGAAAAATTTATTTTCTCGCTTTGGAAATCTCCCAACAAGAAATAAAATCTTAAGAATTGGGACTCTACATTTCTAATGAATCATGTTCTGTGCTCACAAGATTGATTTACACCATTAACTCTTATTACAAGACTAAAATGGATGCTGAGACTTCTAATGGCATGCCTTAACTTTCCGTGGTGAATTTAATGTGGAAATGCATCAAGTTCCTTTAAAAACAGAGAGGCTGAGAATGAGATATGGAACAAGACAACCCAGTGAGCAAATTATAGATATTCACACATGACAGCACCTTGTCATTTGCCTGAAATTCTACAGTTTGCACAGAAAAAAACAGAGTGCCATTTGCTTTGCCATGTTTTTAAAAGTCAAGTGAAAAATGCAGAAAATGTACTGCAACAAATTGTCTACAATTTTTACTTTGCAGCTTTCAGCAATTTTGATCAGCAGTTGCTGATCACAAAATCTTCTCCTACAATATGCATGATGGTAGCAAACAGGGCTGAATGAATACCACTGCACTTGTCAGAAATAGAGAGGAAAGTAAGCAGCTTGTGACCTGACCTTTTGAGGCTCCACAGGAAGCTGTTACTTTGTGTTTGAGGTCTGGAGATTTATCAGGTTATTATGGAATATGCGTTTAAGCAGTAATAAGGGGATTTGTCAATTATGCAGTTCTGTTGTATTTATGGGGAGTTTATCATTATATTATTATTATATTACTCCAGTAAGCTTCAAAAAATATCAGTAGAGATCAGTAAGCAAAGTTAAGTTGCTGTTCATACAAGCCTGGGTTTGCTGAGTGAAAGTGCCCTCATCGAGTTCATGGTTTCTTTCTGCAGTTGTATTTTAAGCTCCATTCTTGAATATGTCAATTGTTTTCTATCTCATTCAGATCTGCACATGCTGGAAGCTGGCACTGACTCAATAGGGCACCACTTTAGCACTAGCAGCAGCTCAGTGGCTGTTGCCATCCTCGTGCCTTTCTTTGCCCTGATAACAGCAGGATTTATATTGTATCTCTACAAACACAGGTGAGTCCTGCACTGGCAGGGGCAAGTCAGCCAAGCGCTCCAGTTTGACCAAGTTTGCCCTGATTTTCGTTCTAACCATGTAAGCTTTTAGACTTGTTAACTTGGGGGAGCTATAATATCGATGCCTGTTTGTGTTTCCTGTCACGTGATATTTTACTGTGAAGCATTAATGGAGTTGTTTCCTCAGCACTGAATCCCTGAGGCAGTATTGAAGAACTGCTGATCTCTACTGTAATCCTTAAAGTGTGTTCAGCCCAGTTATTCGACTTTATATTCTACAGAATGATAATACGTATCACTTTCTTCATTTTTTGACCTTGCTAATGCCACTTAAATATATTTTTGCCCTTCTTCAGTTCTCTTCATACAGGTTTCTTTGAGATATACATAGATGATATCCTGAGTGTCTCCCAGTACTATTGTTATTATGAGTGCCATTATTATAAGTTGTTATTATAAGTCAGTTAACAAATTCTTTCCACATCAGATGTTTCTTTCATGGGCAAATGCACTCAGCCTTGAAGAGAAATTGCCACCAGCTTTTCTTGTAAAATAGAGACCAACAGCTTACGAGGCACGGTGGCTCAGTGGTTAGCACTGCTGCCTCAGAACGCCTGGGTTTGATTCCAGCCTCAGGCAACTGTCTGTGTGGAGTTTGCACATTCTCCCCTTGTCTGTGTGGGTTTCCTCCAGGTGCTCCAGTTTCGTCCCACAATCCAAAGATGTGCAGGTTAGGTGGATTGTCCATGCTAAATTGCCCATAGTGTCCAGGGTGGATTAGCCAGGGAAATGGAAGAGCTGTGTGGACTCGATGGGTCAAATGGCCTACTTCCACACAGAAGGAACTCTTTGATTTTGTGGTACCTGTTTCAAATGCCTGGAGTTCCAATGTCTCAGGAAAAGAACTGCAAGTTGTCACTGTTTCTGACATTATCCTGTTTGGGGAAATGAGGGTGACAGATGTAGGAAACAGTGCGACACTGTTGCAGTGAATGATAGGCCACACGTGTTTTGATCTTGCAGCCCCTGAAAGAATTTTTAAAATGTAATCTGAGGTTGAGGAGAACAAGGTGCTAGAGTATGGATGTGAACATGCTGGATTTGACCCGAGCTAACTTGCAAAAAGGATGTTGACAGATGTTTATTTCAGCACCAGTTCTCATCAGCAAAAGCATTTGAAATGTCAGGTCATCTATTTTATTTAAAGAATTGCATAGCAGGGGTGACATTTAATAGCATGTCCCCACCGCGCCCCCCACTCCCTCCCGGGAAGCGGAGGGGATGGGGAGAGGTCACAGAGCTGGCTAATTTGTGCATCTTATTCCCAATGCACACAGCACATCAGATTCCTTCTGTGTGCCACTGAGCATGCTGATTGCACTGTCGACTGGCGACAGTTTCAAAGCAACTTCAAAATCATGCAAGTCTTGCAGCAGTGGTAGATAGCCTCCCCTCTTTGAAACCGTCAGACACCTCTTAAACGGAAGGTGCATTGTGGCTGGAACAGGAGCTGGAAGTCAATCTGCCATTGATTCTGACTCGCCTGGATTTTCCGATAGCTGGCTAATCATTTCTGTAGCGTTGATGGGAGCTGTGCATGGGGGCCCTATGTAAATTGCAAAATGGCAACTCTGAGGGAATTGCCTGGGAAATTGAAGATTCCGCTGTGTTATTCCCAGAACCCTCTGAAAACAGCCATTCATTTCAGAGAATTCTGAAGGTTTTGCAACAATTACAAATTACTCAGGAAAAGTTAGAATATTAAATAACTAGTTTAACTCCTGAGTAACTATTGAATTGACATCCCAACTTAGCACACACAATACAACACAAGACAATGCACATGCATACACACACGCACATACACACTGACCCGTCCCTCCCTGGCCTGACATTCCCCTTTCCCCTCTCCCACTAAGACCTGATCTTCCATCCCCTCGTGGCAAACTTGACCCTCCCTCACCACCAACTCTGCAGCTCCCAACCCACCCTTCCCCCAGTTCTCGACAGCCACCCTCGCCTGCTTGGACCTACCCTAAATACTTTGTCACTTCCCTTATTCTTTTTCCAATTTGTGGCCTGGCACCCTTCCATCCCAGCACGCAGACTTCAACAGACTCCTTTCACAGAATCTGTCAAAGTGGCTTTCTGTAATGCTGGACCTTCACGTCACAGAATATAGGAACTGACTGTGTGAGAAAGAGCGTGTTTCCATTCTCCTGACTGTTCTGCAATGTAAAGGAGCTGTCACAATAACATTGTGTCATGCATTTCTGAAAGAGCCCGAATTGAAATCTCTGGTCTCGAATGCAGTGCTCTATCATTACAATAAAAAAGTGAAAAGGCATGTGATTGCCATTTCTCAGAATGTCCAGCACAATGGTGGAGAGCTGACTCCAACACCTTCTGACGCTGGAGAGCTGTGAGTAAGAGGAGACATGTCCTATCTGTAGAGAGACAAATCTACCCCTTCCCCTACCCCTTAACCCAGACAAAGTTTCAGAATGCATAGGACCAGTGTCTGGAGTTAAGCTCTGAAGCCCTGATTTCACTGAATACAGTGACACAAATAGTTCAGTGATCTCCTACAAATGATCGAGGTCAGCAAACACAACATCAAATGCTATATCCCATCAGTTAGACCAACAACTGAACATGATGCTCAATGCACCGTATCCCTATCACTCACTCACCAACAGTCTCTGTGTATCAGGACTCATACTAAAGAATAATATCTTTTCCTTAGCTATACATGCTGAGCGTTGCTACAAGCTTCACACTTTACAGTTTGCAGTTTGCCCATATTAATAGCTGTTCAATCATGACAGCCACATCACCCAAAATGTTTGTGCCATGAGTATATAAAATTATGAGAGATATGGATAATCAAGGTATTTTTCCCGTGGTGGAAATGCCAAATATTAGGGGGTATAGGTTTAAGGTGAAAGGTGGAAAGTTTAAAGATGTGCGAGGCAAGTTATTTGTAGGTCCATGGAAAAAAATTAGAGGACACAGTTTCAGGTGAGAGGGGAAAGATTTAAAAAGGACCTGAGGGTTACTTTTTCACAAAGAGTGTGGTGCATGTATAGAACAGGTTACCACAGGAAGTGGTGGAGGCTTGTGCAATTACAACATTTAAAAGGCATCTGGATGTGTATACAAATAGGAAGGATTTAGAGGGATATGAGCCAAATGCTGGCAAACAGGATGGGATTGGGATGTCTGGTTAGTGCAAATGAGTTGGAATATATGGTCTGTTTCGGTGCTGCATAACTCTCTGACACAATTACACTGTCAAACAGGCATGGTGTGCCACAACTTGGGCTTGTCAACTGATCACTGCTGCCATTTCGGTCAATCATATCATTTTTAAAGCCTTTTCGAGTTGATGAATGTTTTGGGCATTAAAATTAAATGATGAAAGTTGAATTTGACAGCTTTCACTTTAATAGTAACAATAGCCAAGAGGAGCAACCTGGTAAGACTGTGATGGAAGTGCGAGAGTAAAGTCACTCAAAATCTTGCAGCCACCAGCTCAGCTTGTCATACAGTGTATAATTTGATGACAATTTGGAAGTTAGAGATCATAGAGTGATACACTAGGTATTAGTGATCTGCAGACAGGCCAGGGAACAACAGCAGTATGGGTGCCAGTGCAGAGCCAGGCAAGGCTATGTGTTTGCATTCTGCTTTAGAGGACTCCAAGAACTTCAATAAAACAGGCTATAACAGAAGGCTAGTGGAGACTTACAATAAAAATTCTTCAGGTGTTTGCTGGATCGTCTTCTCAGCATAGAGGAATCCTGCACCAACCTTACACTGACATTTGTATAGAGCTTGGAGCCCATCTTTTCTTGCATAGACTGGTGGCCACCCCATTACCAACATTATCCACTTGGCTATGACGTGACATCTGACAACCATTATCTCAGTTTCCATTACAGCACAAGCTGAAGTATCTTAATGACAGTGTCTACAGTGTGGAAGCTCAGGTTTTGTCACACAAGGGGCGGCTGATTGCTATACAAGTTGGAACATTTAAGGAGAATCCAGACAGATACATGAGTGGGCAGAGAACGAGGGATACAAACTGTGTCGAGGCAAAAGGCTTTTAAATTTCAATAAGCATCATGTGTTGGTGCAGGCTTGGTTGGCCAAAAGGCCTGATTCCCTGCTGTATTGTTCGTTGTTTGGTTAGCTGTCTTTGAATTGAGAGCCTAAGTTGACAATAGAGTGTGAGATGGTGCAAATATCTCCAACTCCATCCTGCAGGTTCATCACAATAATCATGCTCAAAGCCACAGGCAATGCCATCCTTGCTTTATTGCGAGGATTGGCTCGTATTATAGAATCATAGAATCCCTACACTGTGGAAGCAGGCCATTTGGCCCATCAAGTCCACACCTACTCTCCAAAGAGCTTCTCTCCCAGATCTACTCCCCTACCTTTTCTCTGTAACTCTGAAATTCCTGCACATCCCTGGACACTATGAGCAATTTAGCATGGCCAATCCACCTAATTTATAGCTGCTACAAGTGACAGATTTCATTGCGATCCTCATTACTGAAGCGCAGAACTCAGACACTTTGTCAATCACTGAGGTTCAGGTGGGAGAATTGCTCCCTGAACCCCCCAGATGGATACGACTTCCTGTTGAGAGCTCTTTGTCCCCTCCTCCTTCTCTACTTTTTCTAACACCTTGTCATACTCTCTGTTATAGAGTTACAGCGTCCTTTCGCACAGAGATGGGCCCTTTGGCCCAAACTGGTCTGTGCTGACCAAAATGTCCATCCACAATAACCCCATTTCCCTGCACTTGACCCATATCCTTCTAAACCTTACCTATCCAGGTATTTGTCCAAATGCCTTTTAAATGTTTAAATGTACCCACCTCGACCACTGCCACTGGCAGCTCATTCCATATGCATATCACCCTCTAGGTACACAAAGTTGCCCTTCAGGTTCTCTTTTATTCTTTCCTCTTTAACTTCAACTGATGCCCTCTAGTCCTTGATTCTCCAACCCTGGGAAAAAGACTGAGCGCACTTACCTTATCCACACTTCTCTTGATCTTATACTCTTCTTTAGGATTCCCCCTCCATCTCCTATGCTCTGTTGACTCTGGAAATTTCCTTGCCCCTGGTCTATTGTATTTATTAGATTTATTTTATGGTACAAGGTTGAACAGATTGAACTTAGATCTATTTCAGAAGAATGAGAGCTGACCTTATTGGACTATAGAAAACCTTGAGGTGACTTGGTGTGACGGATACTGGGTAAATGTTTTCTCTTGCGGGGGAACTAGGAGACACAATGTTAACATAAAAGGTCTCCCTTTTAAGATGGAGATCTCTCTTTCCCCAGAAAGCACAGGAGCTGGGTCATTGATTTTATTCATGGCTCTGAGAGTGAATTTATTGATAGATAAGGGAGACAGGAGTTATGGGACCAGGTGTAAGGGCTACACTTGGATTAGGCATGGTTTTATTGAATTGCAGAACAGGCTCAATGGGCCAAATGGCCTCCTACTCTTAAATTCTGTGTTCCTGTGTGTTTTCCTGGGCAAGGCTGAGATTTGAAGTTGGCAGTTGCTAAAAATAGCACCACAAATTTTTAAAAATGACATAGCCATGGCAATGCAGCACTGATCACCCACAAGAGATGCTCCCAGCATGAAGGGTACTTTCCCACCAAGACAGCATTGGATTTTATTTAGTTTGCATATTACACTCCCTACTCTCCCAAATGTTGGTTGTGTTCAGGTGCTTTCCTGTTCCTTTTGCTGCTGCAATATCAGTCTGAGCAGGTATTTTTAGTTGAATGTTGGAGCTACCTTTCCAATGGTCATTTACAGACAGAAGCGCTATCACATGCTGTTTGTACATTGAAATGAGGTAATGCTCTTCACTTCTGGTAGCAATTATAACAGCATGCACAAAATTTAACATCTGCATGAGCTATGCTGCGTAAAATGGCTGCACTTCAATGCACAATTAGTTTATCTGCCAGCTTTGGCCCACCGAACCAGTTAACCCTATGATTCATTTTCTTATTCAAGATCATTTTAGATGTGAGTAGACATGAAAGAAATTGACAGCCAAATCTACCTCTGGTAGGTGCTTTGTAGTTAACATCACACGTTTTCAAACATTGTATTCTTATTCGAACGTCCTGACAGATTTGGTAAGCTTTTCTGAAATGTGTTTTTTCGCTTGTGATCAGAGAATATTACAGTATGGGAACAGCCCCTTTGACCCACCATGCTGATACACTATGCCTTTGTAAACTAAAATCTTTTGTCTCTATGTGGTCCATAACACTTTATTCCCTGCCTATTCATAATCTGTCAAGATGCCTTTTAAACATTCCTATGGTATCTATCTCCACCGCCCACTCTGGCAAAGTATTCTGGGCATGTTATACCGTTTGTGTAAAAAACTTGCCTCTCAATATACTTTCAATTTAGCCCTGTCTGCCTTCAACATATATGCCCAAATAATTCACACTTATACCTGAGAAGAAAGAGTCTGACTATCCGTCTTATCCACGACTCTCATAATTTTGTAAATTTCTATAGGTTGGCCCTCATCCTTTTATGTTCAAGTGAAAACAAACCAAATTTGTCCAATTCTTTCTCCAATCGCTAATACCTTCCAAACCAGGCAACATTCTGGTAAACCATTTCTGTACCCTCTTCAAAACCTCCACGTCATTCTGGTAGTGTGGAACTTGAACTGTACACAGTACTCCAAACATGGCCAAATTAAAGTTCCATTCAGCTGCAGCATGACTTGCTAATTTTCATAAATTGTGCCCCAAGAGGTGAAGGCAACCATGCCATATGCCTTCTTGACCACCTTATCCACTTCTGCCTTTATATTTTTGTGTGAGAAATAGCAGGATTTTGGCACTGTCAAACAGGATCAAACTGGTATGGTTTAGGGCAGGTGAGGGTAGATTGGTCGTGTAAGTGGACTAATAAACCAGAGGCTCCGGAGATACAGGTCCACATCTTACCAGAATGGCCTTAATAGAATTTAAATTTAATTAACATTACATTTAATATAAATTTGATTAATTAATCTGAAATGAAAAGTTTGACAAAACCATTGTCACTTGTTATAAAACCCCATCTGGTTCACATAAGTTGTTTGCGGAAGGCTGTCTGCTAACCTTACCTGGTCTGATACATCTGCTAATATGAGGCTATAATCTTCGAGGAGAAAGTGAGGTCTGCAGATGCTGGAGATCAGAGCTGAAAATGTATTGCTGGAACAGCGCAGCAGGTCAGGCAGCATCCAGGGAACAGGAGAATCGACGTTTCGGGCATAAGCCCATCTTCAGGTAAATTCCTGCTCAGTCCACGGATGCGATGCTTTCTGTATCTGTTGGAGTTTTGTATATCAGAAGTGTTTGTAGCTAGAATTCTTGGTACAAAGCTGAGGAGTTGGCTTCGATCCTGTCAAAGGATTGGGATTGACTGTGTTCTGTATTTCTTTCAGGAAAAGGCCAAAAGTACCATTCAACGGTTTTGCAGGCCATGAAAATACAAATGGTCGAGCAACTTTTGAAAATCCCATGTACGATCGAAATGTTCAATCCTCTGACATTGTGGCCAATGAGATTGAAGTGACAGTGAGCACTGTATGCACGGCAGTATAGCACTTACTTTTGAACAAACCATTGGTAAGTAGTGGAGGTGAATATGATACACTGTTAAATTGTTTTAAAATAATGAATTCCCTGCCTTTTGTAATTTCACTGATTTCTGGTAGGTGTTCTCCACTGTCTTTATAGAGACCTATCTGTTGAGAGTTATGCAACATAGTGAGCCAAAGGATTTCCCATTCACAAGTATTTCAGCTATGCAGATTGCACTGTTGCAACTGATTGGGTTTCAGGGTACCAGAATGTGGGAGACTTGTGTCCACAATTACTCAGATGATGAGTTCTTGATTTTAGGTTAGCTTTGTGGGTGGCATGGTGACACAGTGGTTAGCACTGCTGCCTCACAGCGCCAGAGAACCGGGTTCAATTCCCGCCTCAGGCGACTGACTGTGTGGAGTTTGCACGTTCTCCCTGTGTCTGCGTGGGTTTCCTCCGGGTGCTCCGGTGTGCTCCGTTTCCTCCCACAGTCCAAAGATGTGCAGGTGAGGTGAATTGGTAAGGGGTAAATGTAGGAGTATGGGTGGGTTATGCTTCGGCGGGTCGGTGTGGACTTGTTGGGCCGAAGGGCCTGTTTCCACACTGTAATGTAATGTAATCTAATATAACTTAAAGTAATCAAGTGAAAAGTAGGCTTGGGTATAGTTGTCAGGACTGACCCAGGCAAAGAGAAAGAAATATGCAAGTTTTGTTTTGAAGTTCGCTTATTAAAACAAAATGACGCCTTTGAAACCAGTATTCAGATCCAAGCAAGTTCAAAGTCTCACCCTCTATTTGTTCTTGGGTACAAACAAGCTTTCTCAAATAGTTTTCATGATAACAGCCTCGACACAGCATGTAGAATTCATTATAATAAAATGAAAAAGTGACCATCTGAGACGTAAGTTTAGATAAATCATTTAATTGAATGAGTTCAGGGTTTCAAGGGCAGGTATTTATTCTGGATGATAGTTTTGCTGATTACTCATAAGGGTTCCAATGGGTTTTCAGATGCAAGTAGCTAAGCCACTGGATGTAGTTTTCTAAGCAGGGTGCTGTTTGGACAGACTATTTTTAGGGCAGCTTTTCTAGCCCCTTCTCTGCGTGGGGTGAGAAAGGTGGATCCCAAAGACAGCTGCTCAGTCATGAAGAAAGCTGCCAAAGCTGTTCCAATTCCAAAAATGAAACAGCAGAGTCAAACTCCATCCATTTATGTGACAGTCTGAAGCCAGGGACCTCCAAATGTTATAACCCTGTCCCTATGCCAACCGTCAATCACCATAGGGCTTGTAATGTGTGTGGAAGGTTGAATTCCTCGGGGTAGATGCTTTGTGCAGGACATCTTTTAACATAGGAATGCTATTGTGCATCAGCAAATACATGGGGATCTTTGACAGAAGTTGCAAGGGAACCTTGAACATTGAGTTTTTTGATTTGAGTTATTATTGTCACAATTACCTAGGTACAGTGAAGAATATTGTTTTGCATGCAGTACAGGCAGATCATACCATACAAAGTACATTAGGGTAATAAGTCAGAGCGAAGAATACAATGTTCTGGCTGAGAAGAAGGTGCGCAAAGAGCGAGGTTGCAGCATTGATTCATGTAAGTATCTTATGCCTGGATTGGCTTTGAATCTTGTTTTAGATGGTGCTTTGTCTGGTTCTTCCCCTCTGACCTGACCATCAGCGTGGCCCTGTCAGGTGTGGAGAACTCCTTACAGCATCACTGTTCGGATTAATGGAGCACCCCAGCACCTCTGCCACAACAACCCACAGAAACGGCAGGCAAAGGACAACTGAGAGAAGAAAGGATGTTTACACTTCTGTCTGGAGGAAAACCTGAGAACACGTGGAACTGGAATTCACTACCAAGAGTGAATTTGTCATCCGACTCTCTGAGCTCCCTCTTGGCATCAATAATCACGTCATGATTGTCCGTCTACAACTTGCCACAAACCGGCAGGCAATGGTCATGAATGCCTATTCCTTAACGCTGAGTCCAAAGAAGGCTTCTACTCCACCCTGAACCTCAGCCATATACATCCACATCTCTAAGGAAGATAAAGTTATCCTCCTTGGGCACTTCAATGCCAGGATTGGAAAGGATGCTCAATTCTGAAAAGGAACCATTGGAAAGGAAGGAGTCAGGAATTGCAACCCCAATGGGACTCTTCTGCTCAGCAAATGATCCTGAAGCCGAAAGGATGTCTTTATTATCAAAGCAATGACAAGTGTATCCAACTCTAGACACAGAACCCATGACCAGAATAACATACTCACTAATAAGTGATTGACAATGATAAAGTGTTGAATACAAGATTATTATCTACATTTGAATGTGGCCTGTGCGTAATTGATTAACAATTAACAAAAACAGAAAAGCATTCTGTTGCACACTCAAACACTAATAAGCTTTACCTTAACATTCACAAATTGCAACTTTCTTTTGAGAAAACAATGAAACAAATTGACAATACTTTTGTGTGAAATCCAAAAGAGAATCCTCTATTAAAATTTAGTTTACCTCATGCCAACTTACCAAATTGCTTGGCACCCCAGTAAAATGCTAGAGTTTAAAGAATAAGCAGTGCTTTCAGAATTTTTAAATTATTTTCTACAACTCGTTAATTTTTATTGCCGCTTTATGCATTTTTTTTTGTTATGAATCACTTGTCAAGTAAATTGGGTTTCCTGTCTTATCTCTGAGTCATTCAAATTCAACACATTGTGCTTTCTCAGTACAGCAAAAATGCATCCCAATGTTGCACGATTTTTATCTTTGCATAGAGTTTAACAAATCCGGAAAACAAAATAACCAATAATATAGAATGCAGCATTCTCGGGTATTACAGAATAACAAGAATTATAATGATGGCATGAATCACTTTTGATCAAATTTTAATGTTTAATTTTAAGATAACTATAATTTTAAGTAAAGCAAATATGAAATCTACACGATTGGGAGTTGGAAATAAACATTTTATAACTGTGTCATATCTGCTGTAAGAGCAGGTATTTTCAACAACAGCTATCCATTGGTAATTAAAATTGGAACAAACTATGGTCAAACCATAGTTATCGAATAAAACCTCTGATGAAAAGATGTTTGAGGATTGGACTTCTTTAGTTTATTAGACCAGACTCTGAAATAAACTCTTTCCATTTGATCCAAATGTGATGGTTTTCGTGGCAGAAGGCACTGTTGCTCATGGTTCAGTCAGGGAAACCCTACACTTGACAATCTCCCAAAGTTTCTGCTGCAAATCCCCTCCTGGAAATTAAGTCTGAATAGGGATTGGAACATTCTAAGGAAACTTTTTATTTCTTATTTCAATATCATTTTCAACAAATTGATTTTAAAGCATGCAAAACATGGTGAATACTTGTATTGACTCACAGCCAAAGAAGCATGCCTTGAAGATCAGTCACCCCCACATTTAGAGCATTTCACAATTAATCATCACCTGCTCCATTACTTTATAATTCCTCTGTATGCAACTTAGAGCAAGGAAATCTGTGAAATTTGGGTTTTGAATAACACTCACTGGTAAAATCGGTGAGTTATACTCCCGAAGAATTTGGAAAGTTTCATTATGGTGTAAAAAAGACTAAAATATTTAGACATATTAGATCATAATGTGTAATGTGCGCATGAAAGAAAGTTTATGAAAACCGTTTTACTATTTTTTTTTGGCTGATGTCAACACTTTCATGTTTGCCTTCCTGAAGAATATAGAAGTTTGGGATTAGTTTAATCTGGGTACAAGGAGTTCAACTGACTTCCATAAAATAAAAAAAAATTAAAATCAAAGTACTGTGGTTGTTTGAAATCTGAAATAAACACAGAAAGCACTAAAGAAACTCAGCAAGTCTGGCCAGCAGCTGCAGAGAGAAACAGAGTTAATGTTTTGAGTCGAGTATGACTTCTTCTAAAGAGCCTGCTCAACTTCTTCTGCATTCTCTGTATTTGTTCCATGAATCACCTGACTTTATTTCGGCAGATCTGGCACCATTAATAAATGCGAGCCTTATTTCCAATTCTCAATCATCCAGAATTGAATGACAACTGTTAAAAGTTTCTTTGATTGATTTACATCTGCCCAAATATCTGTGTTTTTTCTCTCTCTTTACAGAATGCTGAAGTCCAGAATCACTTCATCAGATTCTACTTGACTGCTTTTCTTCAAAGATGTAGTGACTGTGGAGAAGCTACTAAGAATGCTGCCCTTTACATTACTTCTATTATGAAGAGTCAGCTAGTCGGGGATGCCAAAATACTTTGTCAGAAATCACCAGTTAGAAACCATTTTCTTACTGTTGTAGTCCACACTGTACATTGGGGATAATGAACGAAACACATTATTGAGTTCTAGCCCTCAAAATCCAATGACTCCAAATAAATATCTCCATTCTGGATGATGTTTTGGCAAAGGACAAGTCAAACAATAAAGCCCACCCTCTAGCAAGGATCTACATTTTTGACTTGATTCTCACAAGAATCTATTTAAATAACAAGGCATAATCATACACAATAACCAACAAGAAAAAAAACATGTGGTTGTAAGCTTTTAAGTGAATTGTTGGTTCTGAAAGGGGTAAAATGTACCATTGGTTGTCCCTTGTTGCTATTTCTGGTCTTCACCAGGCCATGAGCCAATTACCTTTCCTTCAGTGACTTCACATTGTTGAGTTATATTCACGAATGTGAATAGAGACATCAGTATCTAAATTTAGCGATCCTTTTAATCTTCAGTTGTCATACTTTAAACTCTACAGGATTCATTACAATCTCCAGAAAATTGTACTAAAGGTATGCATGATTTTAAAGTTTCAAGGCATGTTCATTACAGCCTTAATTCTGTGGTTTTGCACATTTAACATAACTTTGATTACTGTTATGCATCATATTGTGACACTTTATCAATTATTTACTCATGTTTGGACACTCATGACAATATTGCAATGGTAGTAGATGGCTTAAATTTGAACCCGGTTCTAGCAGATTGGTTATAAGTTCAATTCTTGTTATGGAATCTCTGACATTCCTCTCTCCAAAGAGCACTTTAATTTTCCTGTAGTAGACAGCAAAGTAAAATAGTAGCCTTATTATTGACACCTAACAGCCCAGAATTCAGTGGCAGTTATACCCCAAGAGCAAAGCTGTTAAGGTGTCAAAACAGAGTACAGTAGCTTCTGTAAGATAAATCTATCATGAAAGATGTAGGGAATCCCATTCCCATGGGAATGCAGTACATTAAGGGTCCATTCCGGTGAGAACGTATTGGAGTTCATGTTGATGAAAAATTCAGAAATGACCGGGATCATTGTTGGAGCAGATAGATATGGCAGATATCAACAGTAACAAAGTTCATCAATCTAGCACTTTTAACATAGTAAAGATTTCTGAAAAGGTGTGATTTTTAAAACACTCCAAGGCACCCGAAGGATAATTATCAAGCAGTGATTGATGCTGAAAGGGGAGATAAGTCGAGTGAAGAAAAGGTTAGTCAGCACTGTAGGTTTCAAAGAACATCTTACAAGAAGAAGATGGAGAGGCAGAGTAGTTTAGACAGGGAAGTTCAAGCTGTGATCAGCTGTCAACCGAAAAATTAAAGGTGCAGCAATTAAACCTAGAGATGTGCTAGGTGCCAGAATTGGCGAGTGTTAAGATCTCAAAGTATTTAAAGTTGTATGAAGCTTCAGATAGGGTCCTTTTTGAAGTTAATGAATATTTCAGACCCTGTTATCTTGGTACAATATTAGTGTACTTTATAGGAGACAACAGGCTGCTACCCACTGACTGGAGAGCAGGCTAAATCCCGTCTAATTGAGGAAAATCCCACTGACTAATGAAGTACTTAGACAATGATCTAAACAATAGTTTTCCTTCCCTGGGATCAGCAACTCTGGGACAGAAGTCCTGCCTGCCAAGATCTGCCAACCAACAGGCTGCTGCCTGGATGACCTCCACCTGAGGCTGATGATCATGTCTAGATTCCATGTCATAGGTGAGTGATAGTGAGTGGAGGTTTATGGGGACGGTGGACAAATGGGTGGGGTGAGAAAACTAGGCAGAAAGACCAGAGAACTAGCTCTCAACAGGTCCCCTCATTCCTGATGCTAGATCCCTAAACACTTTTGAACAAGGACAGAGGAGCCTACAAGCAACCTTCCACCGATTTGCTTGTCATGGTCCCCAAATGGTGAGTCACCCTCTAAGTTAGTGACAGAGGGATAAGATCCTGAATTGTCCACTTAAGAGCTTCAACTGACCATTGGGGATGAAGGCTGTCCACAAACCTTCCACCATGGACTTAATCAGCAACGGAGATCAGTAGTCAAAAGGGTCACCCCCACTTTTCAGCCTCTCTCACAAACAAATACCCTCTCAACACCAACTCACTGCACGGTAGGGTGGTAAATTCTGCCCCTGGTGCTAGTTAAGAACATTTAAATCATATCATACTTTGTACGGAATGTAGTTTATTACAGAAAAATAATATACACTGCAGATATTGGAAAGCTGAAATAAAAATGCAAAGTGCTTATGGCAGATGTAGCAGGAAGTCTGCTCTGAAGTAGATTCATACCAGACTTGAAACGTTAACTCTGTTTCTGTCAGACAGATACTGTCTGAGTTTCTCCAGCACTGTCTTTTTTTCATTTGCATTGACTGAGTCTATGTCTAAGATGCATTAACAAAAAGTTACTCTGTGGATAACCATGGCTGTCTCATAGACTCAGAATATAAAGAATGTGGGATGTATACTTGCATGTCATTTTTATGAGTTTTCTGAAATAATTCAGTTGTATTTTACAGCAAAGGTCAGTTTTTAATTGTGCGGTCATCCTGCCAATATTGCCTTCTGGTATTTCAGTGTTTCTGTCAATGTGGAAGTCCCTTCATTACTCAGATGTCTGGTCCATCTGGAGATGTGATTTGATAGTTGTTACAGCATCACCGCATGGTGTCAAGCCAATCTGAAATTGGACAAAGTGAGGCTGCAAGCACATAAATAAATGAAAAATCAAAACAGTTAGAAGGAAATAAATCAGGAGGCAGAAAATAAAACTGACAGAAGAGAGTATGGTGGGGTCTTTGCTGAGGGAGCAATTGACAATTTGGCCACAGTATGTCCTGAAAACTGTGCTAGTTTTCTGAAGTGAAGTTATGGTTCAAGTTTACATTGAAATTTATTTCCATAACACAGAAATACCTTTTATGAACCAATGCAATCTACCGTTTTTTAAAATGTTTTTTCTCTTCCACCCTTGCATTAAAAGTATTCAGTGGTTAAGTACAACTTGTAACCAGAGAGGTGCGGTTTTATTTTTACATTGGAAAATGGGTTTATAACAAAAGTAAGCATTTTCAGCAATGTCTGGTGCACCCACTGTCAAAGATGCAATTTTAAGTAAAAGCCACTTTTTAAAAAGTACCCAAGCTTATGCCAGTTTCATTGGCGTATACCAGTCAGTTCTTTCGTAAGTTCAATGTTTTAAAATACTTAGAACTTTGATAATGTAGCTGCAACTGTCCATGAATCCAAAAAAAAGCCATTACTTTCTCAAGTGTTTCCTTGAAGAGGCAGAAACAGAAATGAATGGTAATTAACATGGTTAAGTCTGGATTAACATTTGATTTTTTTTCCAACTGGAGTCAAAGATTGTGGAAACTTGATTGGTACATGATATGACTTCCTTGTGAAATTTCACAACCCTTTTCAGTGAATATTTACCTAGCCAGATCGCTACCCCAGCTATAACAGTAAGAAGGTGTAAGCAATGTGACTGCTGTTTTTCTTAGAAAAATTATCCACTGTGAATGTACTAGAAGGGATAATAAGATATACTTATGTTCCCTACTTCCCTTTAGCAGTGTGTAACACAATACAGAACAGGATACATACATGAAATTCAAGCAGGAACTTTATTTTTCTGGCAGAATTCATAACATCCTGTTTATAGAAGATAATGTCTGAAGACAACTTCAAAAAGCTCTTGAATGCATGTGCAAAAGGCTTTTTTTTATTATTTGCTGTCTAGGCCAGCATTTATTGCCATCCGTAATTACCCAGACAGTAGTTAAGAGTCAACCACATTGCTACATGTCTGGAGTCACATGCAGACTCCAGACCAGGTAGGGGCACTGGTGAACCAGATGGTTTTTTTCCAACAATGGTCATCATCAGACTTTTATTTCCTGATTTTTCTTTTTTGAATTCAAATTCCACCATCTTCTGTGGTAGGATTCAAACTTGGGACCCAGGAACCTTACCTAGTTGCTGGATTAACGGTCCAACGAAACCACTAGATCATTGTCTCCACACTGTATTCGCAGTGCCCCTGCCAGCATTTCCAGTGATGTCATTCTATCACATTCACTTCTATTCATTGTGCTTATTTGGGCACCACGATGTATATTTTTACTGGCTGAGACTTCCAAAAGTGTGTATGCGCAGAATTTCCCACAGGCATAATGTGAACCTTGCAGCGGTGTCAGGAAACAAAATCTCTATGGACACGTGGCACCTTTTGAAGCATTATCACTGTTGTATATATTTTAAAAATGCTATAATCAAACTACATACTGAAAAGCAATGACCAGATAATCTGCTTCAGGTGTTCCTGAAAAATGAACATTGTCCAGGAGAATGTGTCAATCCTTCTTCAAAAATAATGTGATGGGATATTTCATCTCCACCTGGAAGGTCAGTTTGAGGCAGAGACATAAATCTAATCTAAAATACATCATATTTGAGAGTCAGTCAATATTACATGCTCAAATCCCATTGAATTGGAGCTTAAACCTACAACCTTCTGAGTCAGAGACAAAATGGATACAACTGAACCAAATCTGAGACCTCAAGTCAGTGATATGTAGGAGAGTTTGCCCCTGGTACTAGAGAACTTATTTCACAGTCTATTATTGATTGCAATCTGTAAGTAAAGGATGTCATTATTTCACAATACCTATAAATATTGGAAAATTGAGCTCCCATTTCTAATGAATGTGTTGGAGAAACCAAGAAAAAGTACCCTTGGGTGCTACAGTTTTAAAGTATTTGAAAACATTATTGAACTTAAATGTAGTCTCCCCTGCATAACATGTTAGTGGATCATAAATCTCTGTGCACAATCAAAGATGTTTTTCTGTTACAAATCTACCAGGTTGTTGAGGCAGCTAAAAGAACACGGTTTCATTCATCAACAATGTGTCAGTTATTGTCATTCCTGATAATTGTAATACTAGAGATTCAAGATGCACTTTTTCAAAAGTAGGTAATTTTGTTCTACATCTTGTCTGGTTCAGCTCATAAATATTGAACTGCCTTGATGGCATTGTGATTGCACCATTGTAGAATCATGTCACAGTTAACTTTCTAAAAGCTTTGCTATTGACTAAGAGCATGTGAGAAACTAGAATGCACAAGCAAGACAGGAGCCAGATAATTCTGTGAAAAATTTAGCAATCCCGAAAATCTATTGATGGCATAATCTGTATACAAATGGACAAATGTGCTGGCAGTTGCTATACAGACAATTGGAAGGAAAAGCTCGTTTTTGAGGACTAACAGATTCAGTAGTTTATTATTCGACATCTTTCTGCATTTCTCATTCATATCACAAAGTGACAATATGTTGTCTCATTTTTTATTTAAATGTATTTAGTTTATATGAAAAAATGGATATGGGCCTTATTACTTATCATCATGGAAGACTATGACATGCAATGTCTATACAGAGAGAGACGAGCTAACTGATATCCCTGTTGTGGTATGATTATAGGCAAGGTTTTATTTGCTTGGTCAATTCATTTTGCTAAAAGTAGATTTCACTGGACTATGCCACTGAGGAAAGAGTCACATTATCTACAGCATTTGTATTTATATTCTGTGTTGGGAAGTAGAAACCAATTCCAAAATGTTTACTCAAATCTCCCTTAATTACCATATACTTCTAGTGTAGTAGAGGATACACAGAGATGATGTGAAGAATCTTTTAAGAATTATGTAAATCTAATAATTCTCAAAGCAAGGTCAGGGTTTTCTCTTGCTATAACATTTTTAGTCCGTGGAAAAGATCTAAGAGTCGGTGGTATGGAGACTTCTTAACATGAAGGAAAACTGAAAACTGAAAAAAATGTCATCAGAAAATTACTTCACAAAATACTTCCAATAATGGGATCATAAGCTGTAACAAACAAAATTTATGTTGACTTCTTCATTGAAAAACATTTTAATTGACCTAATCTCAGTAGCTTAGAAACTGGAATTCGTGATATAGCTTTATGAGTGTAAAACACGCGTATTGGAGTCAGGTTATGGATCAAGCCTGTGTGCTAGAAATATGAGCCCCTATATTTGGTCAGTTCATTTTACCGGCATCTAGACCAACCATGTAAAACAGGTCTTAGATCCTTTGCGTGTGATCTAATGCACAAAGTAGGATATCTTTTGGAAGTTTTCCTGAGTGGAACAGTCACCAAACCCACATGTCTCATGTGGATGCCAGCGAAATAGCAGCACAAGTGACCCTATAGAACTACTGTGGTTATAATTGTATCTTGATCTATTAACACGTACCTGGCTGCTGCCGTGCTACCTTCAGTTCATGCTGTGGGCATGTGAGGTGCTTTTGAAGCTGCTGGCAGCTTGACCAGATGAAACAGATAAGCACCAACATTTTAAATTAATATAAAGCCACTCAGCTTTGATTAGAGAAAGAGCCCCATCACCATTTTAGAACTCAAAACTAGCAGAGCTAGTTTCCATTTCCTCCAGTGTATCAAAACTTAAAATCTACACTGAAAGAGGCAAATGCAACATTTTGTCGGTTCAGTTCATGAAGACAGGATGGATTCTGGTAATGTTCTCTTATTTTGAAATATTTCTTCCTTTATTGTCATTCATCAAGGATCAGTGATTTGCTCTTTGACCCATTAAATGTAATTTAAATAATCTACAATTCAATTTGTATTGGTCGTGCTTTGTTGCAAAGCCCTTATAATTTACTTGACTCCCCTTTTCATGAAAAATTTTTATCTTCAAAAATCTGTTTATATTCCTTTTTATAAAAAAATTTCAAAGCATTTCAATGCTGATCACAGCAGCACTGATCCTGAAATATTTTGTATTAATAACATGGCAGTTATCAAAGTTTATTTCTTATAGACTTTTTTCAGTTCACTTTGTTGTAGGAATCTTTCAGGTTCTTAACTTCATCAGATGTATAATTCTTTGAAGTTTGACAGAGTGGTTAAGAAGACATTTAGCATACTTGCCTTCATTGCTTAGTCCTTTGAGCGTAAGTGTTGGGAAGTTACGTTGAGGTTGTACAGGACATTGGTAAAGCATCCTCTGGAATACTATGTCCGGTTCTGGTCGCCCTATTATTGGAAGGATATTATTAAGTTGGAGAGAGTTCAGAAGAGATTTACCAGGATGAAGCCAGCTATGAAGGTTTGAGTTATAAAGAAAGGCTCAATAGGCTAGGATGTTTTTCCACTGGAGCATAGGAGATTGTGAGGTGATCTTATAAAGTCATGAGGGGTATATATAGGATTAATGATAGGCATCTTTTCCCTCGGATGGTTCATTTCATGACTGGGGGCATATTTTTAAGGTGAGAGGAGAGAGATTTAAAAAGATATGAAGGGCAAATGTTTTCTACATAGAGTGGTTCATGTGTGGAATGAAATCCTGTGGCTGTGGGTGCAGTTACAATATTTAAAAGACACTTAGGTAAGCATGTGAATAGGAGGGATATGGGCCAGGAGCAGGCAGGTGGGACTAGTTCAGTTTGAGATTATGTTCTACATGGACTGGTTGGACTGAAGGGTTTGTTTCTGTGCTGCATGACTCTATGACCCTACAAAATAAGATTTAATTAATTTATGATCAGTTGAGTAGCGAGCTGTGAATATTGGTGAAAAGTGCGAAGGAGTTTTTAAAAAATTCATTCACAGCAAGTGGACATTGCTGGCTTGGCCAGTATTAATGGCCCATCTCCAATAGCCCAGAGGACAATTAGGAGTCAGCCATATTGCTGCAGGTCTGTAGTCACATGTAGGTCAGACCAGGTAAAGACAACAGATTTCCTTCTCTGAAGGACATTGATTGGAGAACGATATTCTTCTGTTCTTTCTACAGTCTCCATACATTTAATTGATGAGACGCAGTACCAGATTTCTGCTACTGAGTTTGTCAGTCACAGTTCCTCCGCCATTTACTTTACTGAGAAGGATTGGAGAACCAACAAGAACAGATACAGAAAACCTGAGACATAAATTAATTCAGAAATGTTACTGCATTATTTAAACCTTGTGGTCAAGTGTCTTTTAAATATTGTGGTCAAGTGTAAAAATAACTCTAATCTCTGTTCTAGTCCTTTATTTTTCCTATACATCTACATCCATGGATCTAGCAAAAATCTATAGATCATTTCCACAATTTTGTAGGTTTGTGCCACACTTTGGTTGAAATTTTATTTCTATGACTCTTTCTCTATTCTCTCTGATGCTGTCTTTTCCTTTTTCTCTTGTGTAGATTGCAGAAGTTGCATTTGTAGATGACACGTTAAGGCATGGAACATTGTGCAATGCAGATTTCTGTGATGCTTCCAGGTTAGAGAAAAATGGACAGGTGGATGATTTTAGAAAAGAGAAAATCAATATCTTCCACATTGCTGATAATTTTAGAAAAGGAGAAAAGCACAGCAGAAACATTTTATCTGCATGTTTGAAAAACATCAAACAATATTCAAATAAAGGCAAAGTACTGCAGATGCTGGAAATCTGAAACAAAAATAGGTCTGGCAGCGTATGTGGAGAATGAAACAGAGTTAATATTTTGAGTCCAGTATGACTCTGCTTCAGTTTACATTTGAACATAAAGTAGGCCATTCAGCTCCTCCGTGGCCTCACTTTGTGTACCTGCTTATACCTCCTTAATACCTTTGCTTAACAAAAATAAATCTATCTCAGACTCAAAATGTTAACTCTTTGTCTCTCCACAAATGCTGCTAGACCTGTTGAGATTTTCCAGCATTTTCTATGTTTGCATCAAATGATATTGTATTTTATTCAGTTACAAAGGTAGAACAATAAATGTCTTATTTCATGGGGAAATATCATCCAAAGTTAAATCAAAGTAATATGATGATTAAGATGCATAGTTCTGGACAGACATAACATACTTGTGATTTGGATTTTATAAGACATTTTCACATAAAATTAAACCAGTTTCAGAAAGAAATTCACCTAAAATATTTCTCTTTATGCAAAGAAAGTATTGAAGTTGGCTGTTCATTGCTTAAGATGCTGAAGTTCAATGACCATGACCAAATCCCTTTGAGTTTCTAATAACAATTATAGTGCTGGGAAGGTGTTGACTATGAGATCATACCTCCACAAGAGGATGAGGGAAAGGAAGTGGTAAAGCCATCTTGTAAATCCCAGCAACCTGTTCAGAAAAGACATCGTAGAATCTAGGGGCCATGTCACCTGATCCCATGGCCATGTTTGATTCATCACATGGGAAAAGCCAAGTGAAGAAATGGAGGCTGTTTATCACAGCTCATTACACTCACAGTCAATCATCTCACTTGATCATTTGTTAAAATAGATTTTGTGCTACTTAATAATTTTACAATGTAAGCAAAAAGTAGGTTTGTAACAGTTAATTTAATCGAACAACAGCCTGTCTTCAACCAAAACATGTAGAAGTCATGGGGCAAATTCCAGGACAAAAGTTTAAGGACATGCAAACAGAACTAATTTCAGAATTTGAGATACATTATTGTTTCGAAGATCTGCAACAAAAGTACAGTTTGGAAATGTGGCAGATCTATGTATGTTTCAATTTACAGTGGTCATGCAATTAATTATGCATATTTAAATTTAGTCAACTGATGAGAGTCAGTGCTAATAGTTAACATTGTTTCAGACTGTTTCCTTTCAATATACTTAGGTGTCCCAGAGACTGTATTGCATTGTGTAGTGTGAGATGTTGAGAAACTTGAAAGGGTTCAGAAAAGATTTACGAGCATGTTGCCAGAGTTGGAGGATTTGAGCTATAGGGAGAGGCTGAACAGGCTGGGGCAGTTTTCCCTGGAGCGTCGGAGGCTGAGGGGTGACCTTATAGAGGTTTACAAAATTATGAGGGGCATGGATAGGGTAAATAGGCAAAGTCTTTCCCCTGGGATCGGGGAGTCCAGAACTAGAGGTCATAGGTTTAGGGTGAGAGGGGAAAGATATAAAAGAGACCTATGGGACAACTTTTTCACACAGCGGGTGGTAGGTGTATGGAACGAGCTGCCAGAGGAAGTGGTGGAGGCTGGTACAATTGCAACATTTAAGAGGCATTTGGATGAGTATATGAATAGGAAGGGTTTGGAGGGATATGGGCCGGGTGCTGGCAGGTGGGACTAGATTGGGTTGGGATATCTGGTTAGCATGGACAGGTTGGACCGAAGGGTCTGTATCCGTGCTGTACATCTCTATGACTCTATGTTGGAATTGACTTCTTGTCAGTTCAACACCTGAGAAAGTAATCCAGCCAACAGGCATTAGGATCATCAATTTCACCAAAGTTTGTCACATCACAGTTCCGCAGGTAACATTTCCAAACTAGAGGGATAAAGAGCTGGGAGCAAATTAAAAGGATTCCATACAATCTAGTAGACGTCATAATTTTAAAGTGCATATACTCTGTGTTGTGGAATAAAAAGCTTTCCTTCCCCCTCTGGAAGGCAGTTTGCAGCAAGCATGGTAGTAGGGTAAGCTTAAATTGTCATGGAGTAAGTCGAAACACTGTGAGTAAACATGACTGCTACCTGCCACTCCACTTTAAATCATAAAGTGTTAAACATTTTTCAGTTCCGGATTGAGTTGTTGTGATTAGTTCTGACCAGGTAGGCTACTGGACTTGTGCAATCAAAATATGTTTCGGAACATTTAACAATTGTCATAGGTGGCAGTTTAAACATGTATCATTGAGTGTAAGTTTGGCAAAATCTTTGATTTTTAAATTATCTTTCCCTCTTTTCGGTGTGTTGCCAAATGGAAAGCTGTCAACATTATCATCGTGAGATTTTCAGTGTTTGTGCAATGCAGTGTGAGATGAGACTTAATGAACTGGGGTACTATGAACTTCCACAATCTCTTACATTTGGTTGGTTGAAGAAAGTTTAGCGTTTTATGGGATGTATTAGGGGAGTGACTCAACCTCTGAGTCAGTGCCAGGCTTCAATTAGCTGAACATCTTCGCTCAACTCAGTTTATTAACAGCAGTCTAACAATTAACTACAAGAAGGGAAATATAGGTAACTATGGAGAACCTAGAACCGTGGCTACAATGTGAGTCTACCACCATTTTCTTTTCAAAAATAAATGAAGCGGCTTTTTCACAATAGCTTTCATAGAGACAACTTGAAACCATTCAAAAATTACTTTCTTGTAAAAATAGCATCATCGTGTAAAATGGCACCAGATCTCAGACAGTCTAGACATGCTGCTAACGAGACAAATGACTGATGATGACCTTTCATTTATTGAGCAGTTTACAGTAGCTTCTCCTCAAAAATATACATAGGTATACTTTGACTTGCTTCAACACAGGATATTTATTTATATCAGATTTCTTCTGCAAGAAACCCTTTCTTCCACTGAATCACATGCATCAAATTTGCATTGCGTGGAACGAACCTTTTTTTTTGTACAGAGATATATTTTTATGCAAAAAAAAATTTGTACAGAAAAATCAAGGACAAGATCTAAATGTTTTTCATTATTGTAGTGAATGAGTGTTGAAATTGGCTTTTATAAAAAAAAGTAGTATAAAAATTGTAAGATATACTGTTTCTGTAGAGATGTGTAAATATGTATTATACCACTGTGTCAACTTGTCTTTATGACCACTCTGCTATATAAATATTATATATATGTACTTTATCTGTCTGTATATGATGCTTTGCATTGTGTTTCATCTTAGTATACTTTCCTGAATTTGAAAACTATTTTAACTTTTTGAATAAAAGTTTTGACAATGAACTTCTGTGCCTGCTCCTGTGTATCTTTATTGAATAGAAAACTTCATCAACACCAGTTCGAAGTCAGTTACAAATAACATCATAATGTTTGTTTTATGCTTAATTATGAGTGAAATTTGGCCAATCTGTTAACAGCCGTCAAAAAGGAAAATAACTAAAGACTGAAATTTATTTAATGTCTTTCCTGATCACAAGGCATCTTGAAACATTTGTAACAAAGGAATTTTTTTTTGAATTGTGCTTGCTGTTACAGGAAACATGACAGCCAATTTGAATACAGGAAGCTCCCACAAGCAGCATTGTGATCATGCCAAGATAAGCAGTTTCTGTGATACTAATTAAAGGATAGATATTGGCCAGGGCACTGAAGATGATCCCATTACTCTTAGAAATATAGAATCCCAATTGTGTGGAAAGAGGACATGCGGCTCTTGGAGTCCGCACCAACCCTCCAAAAAGCATCCCTATCAGACCAAGCCTGCCACCTTCTTTCCATGACCCAACATTTACTCTGGCTAATCTACCTAGCCTACACACCCCTAGACATGACAGGAAATTTAACATGGCCAATCCACCCAATCTGCACATCTTTGGATTGTGGAAGGAAAATGCTGCAGGATCTTTTTCATCCACTTCTCTACAAAGGATACAACTGATATCTCGTTTTTATTGGCATTTTTGCTGGTCATATTTTCCTAAACATCAATATCCAGTTACGTTCCAATGAACTCTTAAAACATGGCTAGCAGCATAACATAGACAGGTTATCTCTATTCATGCCTGAAATTAAAAATCACACAACACCAGGTTATAGTCCAACAGGTTTAATTGGAAGCACACTAGCTTCCAATTAAACCTGTTGGACTATAACCTGGTGTTGTGTGATTTTTAACTTTGTACACCCCAGTCCAACACCGGCCTCTCCAAACCATGCCTGAAATGATTTAGAGAAATTGTTAGCTAATACTGGGGAAGAAAATGCAATTTTTGTATTTCCATGCCATGGGTGTCAATCACCAAATCAGATACTACATAGATCAATCCAGCAATTAATTACACTGGATGCAGTTGAACCACTTGGACTATTGCAGACTTGACTAATGCTCAGTGAGATGTCAATTAAAACCACAATGTTCTTCATTAAACTGTCACATCTCAGTAGCAAGTAGGTATCAGAACTCTGAAACACAGCACAAATATGAATTATTAGAGGCTGCATGAGATTTGTCTGTACGTTTCAGATACGTAATTGGGAAAATTAGTTTTCTGGACTTCCCAAAGAAGTTGAAAACTTTGAATGAATGCTTTTACAAACTGTTCCATAGCAAATTAAGTAGTGGTGCAAAGGATTTCTGAACTGCCTTAAATTAATAAACAGTGTTGAGATTTATTGCTTGGAACACATAATTTTTCTCGTTAAAAACATGTAGGTATTGCCTGCAAGAATTTGTGACAAGATTCATTGAAGGATTTCCTGAGTGTGACTATTATTATGTAAAATGATTAAATAAAGACTTCAAATAGTCAGACAGATGGTAAAAGTTTGTGATTTTCACAGGAAAACTTACTACAGGTTTCATGTTGCAATTATTGGGAAACTCCTTACCCGTTATGCAAGGAGATCACGTTATTTTATAAAATTCTCTTATTCAGAACTGTTAAGTGGAACTTGGAATATTACAATTTGGGAATGTCACTGTGCATGCTTAGTTTCATAATAGTATTTGGGAAAAACAGGTCAGAATTAGTATTAAATGCATTCAAATTGAACCGTTACCTTGACCTTGCTTGTTGTTTTGGCATTAGCTATATATTTAAATTAAGTGCAACCATGACAATGCATCCTTAATTGATGCCAGATGCATCAGTGAACATGTGGTCGAGTATTCAACAAGACTTAAGATAAATTCCAATTTTGTTTTATTTATTCATTCTTGCTCTGACAAGATTTCAAATTCACATTTATCATTAAAAAAAACTCTCACCAACAGCTGATGAAACAGTAATTAAGCTATTATAGGGGAACTCCGAAACAAAAACAGAAATTGCTGGTGATTAGATTAGATTACATTACAGTGTGGAAACAGGCCCTTCGGCCCAACAAGTCCACACCGAACCGCCGAAGCGCAACCCACCCATACCCTTACATTTACCCCTTACCTAACACTATGGGCAATTTAGCATGGCCAATTCACCTGACCTGCACATCTTTGGACTGTGGGAGGAAACCAGAGCACCCGGAGGAAACCCACGCAGACACGGGGAGAACGTGCAGACTCCACACAGTTAGTCGCCTGATGCGGGAATTGAACCTGGGTCTCAGGCGCTGTGAGGCAGCAGTGCTAACCACTGTGCCACCGTGTAATGTAATGTAATGTAATGGTGAAACCAGCAAGCCTGGCACAATCTGCAGGAAGAAAGCAGAGTTAACATTTCGAATCCTGTGACTCTTCATCAGAATTGTTAGTAGCTAAAAAAAAGTAGAATTTATTTTGGAGATGTAGTTGGGGAAGGCAGGAGAAGGGGCGAGATGGACCCCAGAGACAGCGATATTAAAGGGGTAAGTAAACAAGTAGTTTATGGATAGCAGGCCAGAGCAGAAGAAAAGCATATCCTCATATACTCGCTGTTCACAATGTGGTCTACTCTGCGTTGGGGAGACAAAATGCAGACTAGGTGACTGCTTTGCAGAATACACATTCTGGTCATAAAAGTGACCTCAAGCTTCCAGTTGTCTGCTACTTCAATACACAACCATGTTCCCACATCTCTAGAACTCAACATCGAGTTCAATAACTTGTATGGTTTTTACCCAGCTCATGTCGGGTCATGTTATGACATGGCTTGATTTTTCGCATAGTCATCCATCCTCACCTAATCCCAGGCCTATATCATTTTATATGGGTCCCTTTCATTGCAGATCACCCATTCTCTTCTAATCTCAGTTTTTCTTATCATTCACTCACCTTTTCTTTTGTCTCGGCCTACTTTCCATAATCTCCTTGTTCATCTACTCCTTTCAAATCTCTATCACTTTCTCTTTCTTTCTCCGGGCTCTGCTGGCTGAGTTTCACCAGCAGTTTCTATTTTTACTTCAAATCTCTGGCATTTGCAGTTCTTTGCATTGTTGTAGGGGAAATCCTATAATATATAAACACAAGGTAAGTGAGGTTAATGAGTTGCAAAAGAGATTCTCTTCAGTATTCATTTTTCAGGTGACAAGAAGGTCGCTGACAGTAGTAATATTTGGATTACCCACAGTGCTACGAGCTAGTGAGGGTAGGAGGGTAGAGTCGATGAATGCATGGCTGAGGAAATTATGCAGTGGAGAAGGGTTCACATTTTGGGATCTTTGGAATCTGTTGTGAGACAGCAGTGACTTAAATAAGAAGGACCGATTGCACCTGAATTGGAAGTGGACTCATATACTGGCAGGGAGATTTCCTAGAGCTGCTTGGGAGGATTTAAGCTAGTGAGGTGGGAGGCTCGGACCCAGGGAGATAGTGAAGCAAGACATCTGCTTGAGACTGGTACAGTTGGGAAAAGAAGCGAGTCAACCAGTCAGGGCAGAGAGAAACTAAAGCAGAAAACGGGGTAAATTAAAACTGCATTTATTTCAATGCAAGAGGCCAAATAGGGAAGGCAGATGAGCTCAGGGCATGATTAGAAACATGAGGCTGGGATATCGTAGCAATTATATAGACATGGCTCAGAGATGGACAGGACTGGCAGTTTAATGTTCCAGGATACAAATGCTACAAGAAGGATAGAAAGGGAGGCAAGAGAGGAGGGGGAGTGGCGCTTTTGATAGGTGATAGCATTACAGCTGTACTTAAGGAGGATATTCCAAGGAATACATTATTTGAGTGGAACTGAGAAATAAGAAAGGGATGATTACCTTTTTAGGATTGTACAGCAGACCCCCAAATAGTCAGTGGGAAATTGAGAAATAAACTTATAATGAGATCTCAGTTATCTGTAAGAATAATAGGGTGGTAATGGTCGGGAATTTTAACTTTCCAAACATGGACTGGGACTGCCATAGTGTTAAGGGTTTATATGGAGAAGAATTTGTTAAGTGTGTACAAGAAATTTTTCTGATTCAGGATGTGGATGTACCTACTGGACAAGGTGCAAAACATGACCTCCTTTTGGGAAATACGGCAGGGCGAGTGACTGAGTGATCAGTGGGGGAGCACTTTAGGGCTAGTGACCAAAATTCTGTTAGTTTTAAAATAGTGATTGAAAAGAATAGGCAGGATCTAAAAGTTAATGTTCTAAATTGGAGGAAGGCCAATTTTGACAGTATTAAGGAAGGACTTTCAAAAGTTGATTGGGGGCAGATGTTCTCAGGTAAAGGAAGGGCTAGAAAATGGGAAGCCTTCAAAAATGAGATAACGGGAGTCCAGAGACAGTATGCTCCTGTTAGGCTGAAAGGCAAGGCTGGTAGGTGTAGGGAACGCTGGATGACTAAAGAAATTGAGATTTTGGTCAAGAGGAAAGCGGAAGCATAGGTCAGATGTAGACAGCAGACATTGAGTGAATCCTCAGAAGAGTATAAAGGCAGTAGGCATACACTTAAGAGGGAAATCAAAAAGGAGGCATGAAATAGCTTTGGTAAATAGAGGTAAGGAGAATCCAAGGGAATTTTATAATTCATTAAGGACAAAGAATAGGGCCCCTCAAAGATCAACAAGGCAGCCTATACATGGAATTGCAGGAGAAGGGGGAGATACTAAAGAAATATTTTGTATCAGTGTTTACTGTGGAAAAGGATATGGAAGATATAGAATGTGGGAAAATAGATGCCGACATCTTTAAAAATGTTCATATTACAGAGGAGGAGGTGCTGGATGTTTTAAAATGTATAAAGATAGATAAATCCCCAGGACCTGGTCAGGTATATACTAGAACTCTGTGGGAAGCTAGGGAAGTGATTGCTGGGTCCTTTGCTGAGATATTTGTAACATTGATAGTCACAGGTGAGTTGCTGGAAAACTGGAGGTTGGCAAACGTGGTGCCACGATTTAAGAAAGGTAGTAAGGAAAAGCCAGGGAATTATAGACTGATGAGCCTGACATCGGTGGTGGGCAAGTTGTTGGAGAAAATCCTGAGGCATAGGATTTAAATGTATTTGGATAGGTAAGGACTAATTAGGGATAGTCAACATGGCTTTGTGGATGGGAAATCATGTGTCACAAACTTGATTGAGTTTTTTGAAGAAGTAACGAAAAGGATTGATGAGGGCAGAGCGGTGGACATGATCTACATGGACTTCAGTAATGCGTTCAACAAGATTTCTCATGGTAGACTGGTTAGCAAGGTTAGATCACATAGAATAAAAGGAGAACTAGCCATTTGGATACAGAACTGGCTCGAAGGTTGAAGACAGAGTGTGGTGGTGGAGGCTTGCTTTTCAGATTTGAGGCCTGTGACCAGTGGTGTGCCTCAAGGATCGGTGCTGAGTTCACAACTTTTCACCATTTATATGAATGATTTGGATGTGAGCATAAGAGGTATAGTTAGTACGGGTTTGCAGATGACACCAAAATTAGTGCTGTGGACAGCGAAGAAGGTTACCTCAGAGTACAACAGAATCTTGATCAGATGGGCCAATGAGCTAAGGAGTGGCAGATCAGGTTTAATTTAGATAAACATGAGGTGCTGCATTTTTGGAAAGGCAGATCAGGGCAGGACTTATACACTTTATGGTAAGGTCTTAGGGAGTGTTGCTGAACAAAGAGACTTTGGAGTGCAGGTTCATAGCTCCTTGAAAGTGGAGTCGCAGGTAGATAAGATAGTGAGGAAAATGTTTAGTTTGTTTTTCTTTATTGATCAGAGCACTGAGTATAGGAGTTGGGGGGTCATGTTGCAGCTGTACTGGACATTGGTCCCGCCATTTTTGGTATATTTTGCGCAATTCTGGTCTCCCTCCTACAGGAAGGATGTTGTGAAACTTGAAAGGGTTCAAAAAGGATTTACAAGGATGTTGCCACAGTTGAAGGGTTTGATTTATAGAGAGAGGCTGAATAGGCTAGGGCTGTTTTCCCTGGAACATCAGAGGCTGAGGGGTGACCTTATAGAGGTTTATAAAATCATGAGGTATGGATAAAATAAATAGATGACGTCTTTTCCTTAGGTTGAAGGAGTCCAGAACTAGAGGTCATAGGTTTAAGTAGAGAGGGGAAAGATTTATAAGGGACATATGGGGCAACTTTTCCATGCAGCTGGTGGTGCATGTATGGAATGAGCGGCCAGAGGAAGTGGTGGAGTCTGGTTCAAATGTAGTATTTAAAAGGCAGCTGGATGGGTACATGAATAGGAAGGGTTTAGAGGGATATGGGCCAAGTGCTGGCAAATGGGACTAGATTAATTTAGGATATCTAGTCGGTATGGATGAGTTGAACTGAAGGGTCTGTTTCCATGCTATACATCTCTATGACTCTATGTCTCTAAGAAGTAATCTGTCACTTTTGATGGATTTCCCTGTGATCTTCAAGACCCTGACATCAGGACCAAATGGATATTCCAAGCCTACACCTGCTAGTAGCAAGACCTGTGGCACAAACTTCCATGAGGTGCTGTTTTAATCCCACCATCCTATTGAGGAAGATGGATGTGCTGAATCAATCAGCCAGTCAGCACCTACGAAGTTGGTAAGGATACAAAGTTGGTTTGTCAGGATGACAGGACTGAGTTTGCATTGTTGTTTTGGCTGTCAAATGGTCTGTTTGGTTCTAATCTTTTGTTTGGGCTGGAAGAGAATGCCCTCTACAGGAGTGACTGTGGCCATAGTTTGCTACCTTTCATTCACACAATACTGTCCTTGGGGCATAGAAGTATTGATTGTGATAGGCCCTCAGTCTGCGATGGTCTCTGTATACAGCAGAGGGACTTCTGAGCTGATGGTCTCTGTATACAGCAGAGGGACTTCTCTGTCAGTGGGATATGTCCAACGTGGCTGTAAATTTGCCTGTAACAGGGGTAATAACTATCCTAATTGCAATCAGCTTCTGTGGGGCAGACAATGATCCTTTAATGACTGCATACTAGGAATTTTCCCCAGCAACAGTGATGTACTGGGGAGTTGTGTAAGTTTAGCTTATTTTCTTCCCAATGATTCCCATAACCTCATCTCCATGGAGTTAGGAAAATCCAGCATGTGTTGAGCTGTACTTTCAGGAAACGGCATCATTTGTGCATTTCCATTGCTGGTACCCTGAGATCTAAAGGGGACAAGAGTATTCTTCATTCATTAGTCTGAATATCCTAATTTCAAATTACATTGAAACTGCTCTGCTGTGAACATTAATGAAAGAAGCAATACTTCAGATATTTGTTCATAACAGATGGACTGGTTTAATTATGGTGCATCGACTTTGACTAAATATGAAAAACAACCAACAAAACATAAATTTTAACCAGGCAATGGAATGACAGAAGTTAATGGAAATTCATAATAAGTTGAAGCTAATGCATACAATTAAATCATTTTATCTTGCTGTCTGAAAATGGAACAGCTTGTTCCCTGACATTTGTAAGATCATTGTCTGAACAGAATGTAGATCACACTCTATTTCACTTTCTGGTAGCAAAGTTTGCAGACCTCATCTTTTGTTCCCTGATTACAAAGCATAATGAGGTTTGAAGAGAGTTCACCCTAGATTTTGATTCTTGATGTGAGTCACAGCAGTGTTGAAGTTTGCCACTAATCAGAACATTATCACCTTGTTACTTTTTTGGAAATTGGATAGCACAGTGGCTCAGTAGTTCGCACTGCTGCCTCACAGCACCAGGGACCCAGATTTGATTCCACCCTTGGGTGACTGTTTATGTGGAGTTCACACATTCTCCACGTGTCTGTGTAGGTTTCCTCTGAGTGCTCTGGTTTCCCGCCACATTCCAAAGAGATGCAGGTTAAGTGGGTTAGCCATGGGCAATGCAGGATTACAGGGAAAGAGTAGGGGGATGGTTCTGGGTGGGATACTCTTTGCAGGGTCGGTGTGGACTTGGGCTGAAGGGCCTGTTTCCACACTGTGGAGATTCTGTGATTTCTGACATTACAAGAGTGATGAGACTTCAAAAATGCTTGATTGGCTGTAAAGCACATTGGGACATCCAATAGTCATGAAAGCTTGCTAAGAGCTGCAAGTCCTTTTCCCTTTCATTCATTCAGATTTTATGGTCTTGTGTGCCCAAGCACAAGAATACAGTGAAACCATAGAGTTGTCACTCTCCAATGCCACCCATGAATTCAATAGTTCGAATTAAAAGCAAGTGAGAAAGTTAAAGTAACAGAAACAAAATGAAAAGAAAATGTCCAAACCACCCTCGTCACTGCCGCTGCCATGGGTCTTAAGCCAAGTTCACCAACACTGTTTGCACTGGACTCTCTAATGCCGCAGTGCTGCTGCTGATCCCACTGCCTTGAATCCTGCATCTCACTGCCGTCAGTGCCAGACTCACCAACGTCAAAGTTGCCAAGCTCTGGCGCCATCTTGGAATCAGTTCAAGTATCAAATTCCACAATTTTCCTGAACAAATACAGGAGTTTAACCCTTTGAACCAACACTGACATCAGAGCCACCGTCAATGCTGCTGCCCCAAGTCCTGTGCTGAGCTCACCAATGTTAAAGTCGCCATGCTCTGATGTCACCTCTCACCGCTGGGTGCACACTCACTGCCATCGCCAATGCTATAGGTGAGCTCTCCAAGGGCAAAAGTTAAGAGAGAACTGTAAAGAAAATAAAGAAAACAAGGAAAGTGAAGAAAAAGAGAAATGAACAAAAGAAATTAGCGGACATGCAGAAGCCAGAATGCTACTATTCTGCCATCGTTGCCATCCTAACTGCTCTATCGAACCGCATGCATGAATAATGGACAGTTTGGTTAGGCATTGAAGAGCACTAGCTGGCTTTGCATCGGATTCATGCAACATTAATAAGAGCTGAAAACACAATTTTAAAAATATTTTAAATTGGTCCTATATAGAAATAATGATTTATAACATTGCACTGTAGTTTTTGATCTTGACTTTGGCAACTGATTCCTGTTATGAACCAGGCCAGAGATCTGCAAAACATTTCCAGAAAGTAGCCCAGACCCTAACTTTTCTAGATGTTTTGAGCAGGTACATAGTGGATATTCCAGGAGTGATACAGTCGGGTGGCACGGTGGCTCAGTGGTGAGCACTGCTGCCTCACAGCACCAGGGACCCAGGTTCAATTCCAGCCTTGGGCGACTGTCTGTGTGGAGTTTGCACATTCTCCTTGTGTCTACGTGGGTTTCCTCCTGGTGCTCCCACAGTCCAAAGATTTGCAGGTCAGGTTAAATTGCCCACAGTGTTAGGTGCACTGGTCAGAAGGAAATGAGTGTGGGTGGGTTACTCTTCAGAGGGTCAGTGTGGACATGTTGGGCCAAAAGGCCTGTTTCCACACTGTAGGAAAATCTAATCAAAACTTCCCCATTTAAAAAAAAATAGAATTTATTTACATAGTACGGGATGCAACACAAACAAAAGAGAACAGAATATCAAATAACATAACCTATCCGAAACTGAACAGACTATCCCAAGTTCCTGCTACACTCCCCACAAACACCACTTGACAAATAAAAGGTAAGATCAAACACAGGATCTTACAGGAGAGGTGTCACAGAGAGATTCAGTATGAAATACCTTCTGCCTTGTAGTTGTTTCTTTGACCAGCAGCCTCAAAAAATAGACAGACTGCTTGCTAAAACCAAATCAGAGAAAAGCTGAGCTGGGAGAACTGGCCACTCCCTTTTCATTGTACAAGGGTTTGTTTAAAAACTGAAAAGCTTCTTCAAGTACATAAACCCAGACACTCTGGAATCTATGCATTTACGAGCCCTTCAATAAAAAACCAAGGACAACGTAACCTTGTTAAAGGAGTGGCATCATCAAGTTCCTTACTCATCAAAGTATAACAGTCATTGATTAAATTTTGGATTAGTGGTGCTGGAAGAGCACAGCAGTTCAGGCACCATCCAAGGAGCAGCAAAATCGATGTTTCAGGCAAAAGCCCTTTTGCCCGAAACATCGATTTTGCTGCTCCTCGGATGCTGTCTGGACTGCTGTGCTCTTCCAGCACCACTAATCCAAAATCTGGTTTCCAGCATCTGCAGTCATTGTTTTTACCTAGTCATTGATTAAATACTATGCATTAATCCTTGATCAGACTTTCACAAAATGTTTGCTAATTCATCCTGTCAGCTTGTTAAATCAAATCCCCAAAGAGTTCATTTGCATTGTGACAACTAACATTCTGAAGCAGGTAACAGGTATGTTCCTGTTAGAGCAAAGGGCAAAACTGGTAGGTTTAGGGAATGCTGGATGATTAGAGAAGTTGATCAAGAATAAGATAGAAGCATATTGTCAGGTATAGACAGCAGGGATCAAGTGAATCCCTAAAAGAGCATAAAGACCCATCGAAGTATACTTAAGAAGGAAATCAGGAGGGTAAAAAGGGGACATGTGATAGCTTGACAAATGGGGCAAAGGAAAATCCAAAGGGATTCTACAAATATATTAAGGACACATGGGTAACAAGGGAGAGAATAGGCCCCCTTAAAGATCAGCAAGGCTGCCTCTGTATGGAACCACAGGAGGTAGGGGCGACACTAAATGAGTATTTTGCATCAGTGTTTACTGTGGAGAAGGACATGGACGATATTGAATATGTGGAAATAAATGCTGACATCTTGAAAAATGTCCATATCACACTTTTATGCATTTTAAAATGCATAAAAGTGGATACATCCATGGGACCTGATCAGATGTATCCTAGAACTCCATGGAAAGCTAGGGAAGTGATTGTTGGACCCTTTGCTGAGATATCTGTATCATCAATAAGCACAGGTGAGGTGCTTCAAGATTAGAGGTTGGTTAATGTGGTTCCACTATTTAAGAAAGGTGGTACAGAAAAACCAGGGAACTATAGACTCGTGAGCCTGACATCTGTGGTGGGTAAGTTGTTGGAGGAAATCCTGAGGGACAGGATTTACATGTATTTGGAAAGGCAAGGACTGATTAGGGATAGTCAACATGGTTTTGTGCATGGGATATCATGTCTCATGAACTTGACTGAGTTTTTTGAAGAAGTGACAAAGAGGATTAATGATGGCAGAAGGATGGACGTGATCTATATGGACTTCAGTAAGGCATTCAACATGGTTCCACATGGTAGACTGGTTGGCAAAGTTAGATCACATGGGATACAGGAAGACCTAGCCATTTGGATACAGAACTGGCTCGAGGGTAGAAAACAGATGGTGGTGGCAGAGGGTTCTTTTCAGATTGGAGGCCTTTGACCAGCAGTGTGCCATAAGGATTAGTGCTGGGTCCACTGCTTTTTTGTCATTTGCGTAAATGGTCTGGATGTGAACATAAGATATATGTTTAGCAAGTTTGCAAATGACACCAAAATTGGAGGTGTGGTAGACAGTGAAGCAGATTACCTCAGAGTACCTCAAATGGGCCAACAGGCCAAGGAGATAGAGTTTAATTTAGATAAATGTGGAGAAAGGCATGGAAAAAACAGAATGTGGGGAAATAGATGCCAGCATCTTTTAAAATGTTCATATTACAGAGGAGGAGGTGCAGGTGTTTTAAAACGCTTAAGCATGGATAAATGCCCAGGACCTGATCAGGCGTACCCTAGAACTCCATGGGAAGCAAGGAAAGTGATTTCTGAGCCCCTTGCTGAAATATTTGTATCATTGATAGTCACAGGTGAGGTGCTGGAAGACTGGAAGCTGGCTAAAGTGGTGTCACTATTTAAGAAAGGTGGTAAGGAAAAGCCAGGGAACTATAGACTGGTGAACCTGACATCGGTGGTGGGTAAGTTGTTGGAGGGAATCCAGAGGGATAGGATTTTCATGTATTTGGATAGGTAAGGACTGATTAGGGATAGTCAACATCGCAAGGGAAATAATGTCTCACAAACTTGGTTGAGTTTTTTGAAGAAGTAATGAAAAAGATTGATGAGGGCAGAGCAGTGGACGTGATCTATATGCTCTTCAATAAGGTATTCGACATGGTAGACTGGTTAGCAAGGTTAGGTCACATGGAATAGAGGGAAAACTAGCCATTTCGACACAGAACTGGCTCAAAAGTAGAAGACAGAGGATAGTGGTGGAGGGTTGCTTTTCAGACTGCAGGCTTGTGACCAGTGGTGTGCCGCAAGGATCGGTGCTGGGTCCACTGCTTTTCATCATTTATATAAATGATTTGGATGTAAACATAGGAGATATAGTTAGTAATTTTGCAGATGATACCAAAATTAGAGGTGTAGTGGACAGCGAAGAAGGTTACCTCAGTGTACAATGGGATCTTGACCAGATTCGCCAATGGGCTGAGGAGTGGCAGATGGAGTTTAATTTAGATAAATGTGAGGTGCTGCATTTTCGAAAGCCAAATCAGGGCAGGATTTATATACTTAATAATAAGGACCTGAGGTATGTTACTGAACAAAGAGACCTTGGAGTGCAGGTTCATAATTCCTTGAGCATCAGAGGCTGAGGGGTGATCTTATAGAAGTTTACAAAATCATGAGAGGCATGGATAGGGTAAATAAACAAAATCTTTGCCCAGGGTTGAGAGAGTCCAAAACTAGAGGGCACAGGTTTAGGGTGAGAGGAGAAAAATTTAAAAAGGACCTAAGGGGCAACTTTTTCATGCAGGGGGTAGTGCCTGTGTGGAGTGAGCTGCCAGAGGAAGTGGTGAGGGATGGTCCAATTACAACATCCAAAAGACATCTGGATGGGAACATAAATAGGAGGGGTTTAGAGGGATATGGGCCAAAAGCTAGCAAATGGGACCAGAATTACATAGAATTTCTGGTCAGTATAGGCACATTGGGCTGAAGGGTCTGTTTCCATGCTGTATATCGCTATGATTCTGTTTAGCAGAAACAACTTTTTAGATGCTCTTTTGAATTGAGCTGTCTATAAAGGTACAACCTTTAGGAAAAATATCACCATTGGGAAGGCAGAGTGTACTTTTTTTTATCAGAATCCTTGCTGGGTCTTGTTCCAAGAGTAATTTATCAAGTAAGAAATAGTGTTAACAAACAGCTTGACTTCTGTACCATTACTTCTCAACAGAGATGAATGATTCCTTTACTCGAAGAGGAGAGGGAAAATGCTTTTCTCTTTTCTATGATATGTGATAGGTTGGACAGACATGAGTTGGAAAAATGGGACTCGTCAGTCTATGAATTACTCAAAGGTACAGGCAGATTACATCTTCGCTTGTTCTTCTGCCTTTCTTTGATCCTATGGGATTGTCAGCCTGGCTGGGTTACTGAGATAAATTCACATTGAGATTGTGACTCCAACTGAACCTCCAATTTAATTACTATGTATAGTAACAGGCTGCATTTAATGCACTCTATTGTTGTTGTTAATTTGATTGCACTTATTATCAGTCAGAGCTAACTAACTGTTTTTTTCCCTACAAAATAGAAGAATAGACATTTGAATGTTAACACATAGCACAGTGAATGTTTCTCAATAAATAAGTATTCCAGTGTTATTGCAAAAATTACACTTGAAGCACCTAAAATGGCTTTTTAATCAAAATTCAATTCTGATGTTCATCTTCCATTTCTTTGCTTGGTTGTTGTATGTTTCCTACTTTCTCTTGACACAAACGCAGAACAAAATAAGAATAACCTTAGAAAATATAACCTGTAAGCAGTCTGAAGACTTGAATCAACAAAGGTTACAGCACAGATCAGGGTGATCAATCAATGTATTTATGTGAGTGTTCTCCTCCAAATGAGCTAATGAGGTGAATTCCATTGACTATTTTACTTGCCTGTTTCTCATTGCTTTCACATTTTTCTTTATCAATATGAAATTCACTTTTAAAATCATTCATGGATTTTGTCTCCACCGCAGTTAAGAGAGGAGAGACGCAAAATAGTTCAGAGGAGCAATTTGATGAGTGTCTGGAACGGGCTGCCAGAAGTAATGGTAGAAGCAATACAATTTCGTCATTGAAGAAACATGAGGCAGTGACATGTATGGGAGAGCTATGGAGAAATACAGACTAAACCCAGGCAAGTGAGACCAGTTTAATTGTGAAAACTGGGCGGCACGGGCAGGTTGGGCTAAAGGGTCTGTTTCCATGCTGTGGACTTCTGTGACATCTATGACTCTATAACAGTGTCTAGCACAGGATTCTAACTCTGTGCTTTCCACGAATAATTATTTGATTTCACCACTTTCCTTATTTTTGGCATTACATTAAATTTATCCTTTCATTAGAATCTTGAAAGCTAATGAAGTAATGGAAAACATTTTCATCTCCGCTCCCAACCCTTCCCCCTTCCATAAAACTCGGTATGTTAGGTTCCAGCAGGAAATAAGACGTTTTAAGTTTGCCCATTCCTCGGACAGAGTTTAATTGAGGCCATGGGGATCTCACCTTTTGGTTGGAAACTGCTGAGAGCCTCAGCATTGGCAGCTAAATTTAATGCAAATCAGGCAGAGTAACAAGAGTCAATAGAAGGATGGCAAGCAGGACTGACATGGGGATCAGGAGAGAGTGGGGCAGCAATTAGGCTGGCAAATGGTTGGGCAGAGGTGGCAAATGGAACCAGTGAGATCTTGGGAGGCAGAGAGCATGTGTAAGTGTCATCCTAACTGTCAGTAGACAATGGGGATGCTGAGTCGACATGTGCAATGTTTCTGTGCAGCAGCAGGAACACTGTATGCAGAGAAAAAACAGTGCCAAAGTGGAACAATTCCAGTAACTCTGGCATCTTTCGTGCCTAGCTCACCATTAACATGACATCAAAATAAAGAGTATATTCCAAAGTTCCCAATTAACAACTGGACAATTGCTGAGAAATAAACTCTGAACAGACTTTCAGAGTGGCAGCAGAGAAGTAAAGGGCCTTAGGAAACCAAGTATTAATTATGTTCACAATGAGTTTGAAAGTTTCACTGACAAGTAGGACATTATACCTGAGGATATTAATTCACATTTAATTGCAGGGACTAAGTGAGTTGTATGAATGAACATATTAGTTGGTCCTCTTATCTAAGCAGAGATACACTGGCATTGGAGGGAGTCCAGCAAAGGTTCATTAGGGTGATCCCAGATATGGAGGGGTTTTCTTATAATGAGAGGTTACGTAGGTTGGGTTTGTATTCATTGAAGTTTCGAAGAATTAGAAGCAATCTTATTGAAACATTTAAGATTCAAAGAAGCTGTTTCCCCTCCTTGGAGTCTCTAGGACAGGTGTCACAATTTTAGAGGATGGAGTTAGGTCGAGACAAGAAGGAATTTCTTATTTCAGATGAGAATGTATCGATGGAATTCTCTACCACAGAAGGCTATCAAGTCTGGGCAGCTTGGTTTATTCAAAGCTGAGATGTAGAGATTTTTCTTCAGAAAGGAAATCAAATGGTTATGGTGAGAAGGTAGGAAGTGGAGTTGAGGATTGTCAGATCAGCCTCGATCTTCCTACTGAAAGGTGAGCAGATGGGCTGAAGAGCCTATTCTGCTCTTCTGACTTAAGATTTGGTTTAAGATGGCAACTCACCACCTTCTCAAGGGCAATTAGGAATGGATATTAAATGGAGACTCAGCCCACATTGCATAAATGAGTTTTATAAAAGTAGTGATATGGTTCAGTAAACCTTATCAGGATCCAAGTATATGTTAAGGTTTCATGCTTCAGCTTCACAAATTGTTCACTGATAGAATTGACGGCGAGGGAACAGTGATTGGGGTTGGGACCAAAACAAATGACTTTGTCCTAATATTGTACTAGCTGAACATGTCATTTTGTCATTTGCTGTTAGATTGGCAATGTGACAAATCAACAGTGGAGATTTGGGAGAGGTGGCAGTGTGGTAGAATTTGGATGTCATCATACAAGTGGGACTTAATGTTTCTGGAGGATACCACAGGAAGATATATATTAACATCAACACTTGGGGAAATTAAAATACTTTGCCAGACTGACAGGCTTTCAAAAATTTCGAAGTTGCTCAATATAGCCAATTGTTTTTCAAAAGCATGCTTCAAGAAGAATCCAACGTTGATGATGGAAATATTTTCTGGAAAAATTCACTCAGCTGCTAAGTTCCTCTCTCTGCCTGCCTTGAAGAAGTTTTCCTCCTCTCTCGCCCGAAACGTCGATTTCGCTGCTCCTTGGATGCTGCCTGAACTGCTGCGCTCTTCCAGCACCACTAATCCAGAATCTGGTTTCCAGCATCTGCAGTCATTGTTTTTACTTTGCTAAGTTGTGTTATATTAATCTCATTCCCTATAAAGAAGGTAAAGCTGAGTAATGCAATCAGTTCAGATAATGCACGCAGTTTGGACAGCTATTTAAACCAAGTGATGCAGTCAGTTCAGATGGGTTCATGACACTGTGAAAAGAGGGCTCTGATGCAGAGAGGTCTTCAAGAAAAAATACAAGTTTTGCACAACATATATTGCGACTGAGTGACACACAGACAATATAAGCTTGAGAAATTGGGAGCTATGTCAATGCAAGTTAAATCTTTTGCATGAACAGAACTTATCAGAACAAGAACTTGATAAAAATAATGAGATAAATATATCAGTGGAGGATGTGGGTGAAGGAATCTTAACCAAACAGAAACCTAAATCCAGACTGGATTCATCAATGGTGATTCTATCTTTGTATTCCTGATAACATTATTAATGAGCTGATCAACTTTAAGACTACAGCAATTGAGGTTTTGAAACTGACTTAATAATTGTAACATCTAAAAGAATGAATTTAGTAATTGTGTATAATTTCTTGAGCACAAATCAGTTATCTATTGGTCTTAGAAGTAATGTATTTCCCACCCCAATCCAAAAAAAAAGCAGATCCATTTCTGTGTCTGAAGAAGGAAGTTTTGTTGAAGATTTTTGTGTTGCAGTCATCAGGACAATTGGCAAGATTGATTGAAATAAAGGAAAAATCAGTTGTACTGTATGAGAGGAGAGTGCTGATTGGTTGGTAAGTGGATTTTGGTTGAGGTGCTGCCATTGAAAATGCACTAGTTAATGATGAGTGACTGTTAGGTGCCAACTTTTTTTCCTGGTTGTCTCATTAATTGTTGAGGGCAATGTCTTGACTAAATGGCTCAGCTTGCCTGATCCAAAATGAAAACAAACCGTTTAACACCGTGTGGGTTTGCCTTCAATAGTTGTTCGGTCCTTAACTCACATTTGAGTCAGGTGAGTCTGAAATAATTTCCTGATATATTCGAGTTCACTTTGTACACTTCAAGTCCAATGTGTATCATCTGAATTATCCTCAGCAATGCCCTAATCCATTAGTTTTGTATTTTGTTATTAAATTGCAATACGTCTGAAGTGGAAAACAGTTTAAAAGTACCAAGAAGAAAAGGAATGGCAGTGCACCTATTAAAAACTTTTAATAGCTGAACATTATAAGTATACTGCAGCATAATCACACTGTCAAATCATGTTACTTTGTCTTTTAGTACCTCTTACCACATTATGTTCATTAGAAACTTTACTGGCTCACCCTCCGGTTAATAACTGGGTGAATAAACCAGCTGAGAACTGCACAATGGAAAGCAGGCTCTGCCAGTGACAACTATCTTGACGAAATAAGATGTTAAAAGCTTTTTATGATTAACAGGCAAAGGAGAACATCCACTTGAAGCAGCACTGGCCTAATTAGAAACGTCAAGTAGATGCACTAAACGAAAGTGGTTTGAATAATCTTGGGGCTGTTGAACGTAATCCTCTTCAGTTGTAATCTGGAATCAGAAGGCTCTTTCACGTGATGAAACTGTGAGCAACACGCAGGATCAAACTTTAAGATTTACCCCTTAAAATAAGAGAATTAAATTAATTTTGATTATCCTTAAAAGTAAGGCTTCACAAGCTCAATGTTACCTATAAAGGTCAAATAATGGTAATTTGAACAAATAAAAATCCATTGGTCTGGAATTTCCGATGATTAGACTGTTGTTATTCCAGTCGGGATGGAGTTGTGCGTGTGGACCTTGCAGAATTTGCATCATATCAGATTCTGAAGAAATTGCTCTAGGAAATTGAAGATTCAGCTGGGAAGTTCCTCTACCCTGGACCCTCCAAAAGTCTCCATTTAACGGGAAAAATGCAGATTGTTCTGCTGAAGTTAAATAAATAGTAAGTCAGGAAAAGACTAATCCTTGAACAATTATTCATCTGATTCCATACTTCACTCATACAAACCCGATTAAACTCCCCCAAATCACTTATACTCTAGACCCATCCCCTTCTGAAGCCGTCACCACCAGATTTGGGGGAAACTCAAGGATTTTTATGCATTATCTACCATTAACTCTTTTAGAAGCATGACTTTATACATCCAAGAACCACTGTGGATAGTGTTGGGAGGGAGGAAGGCAATAAGGTATTAAGAGTCATAGAGTCATAGCAATGTACAGCATAGAAACAAACCCTTTGGTCCAACTCACTTGTGCCAATCAGATATCCTAAATTAATCTAGTCCCATTTGCCAGCACTCAGCCCATATCCTCTAAACCCTTTCTATTCATACATTCATCCAGATGCTGTAATTGTACCAGCCTCCACCACTTCCTCCAGCAGCTCATTCCATACAGGCAACACCCTCTGCATGTAAACATTGTCCTTTAGGTCTCTTTAAAATCTCTCCCCTCTCACCCTTAACTTATGCCATCTAGTTTTGTACCCCCCTATCCTGGCAAAAACACCTTGTCTATTTTACCCATGTATGCCCCTCATAATCTTATAAACTTTTATAAGGTCACCCCTTAGGCTTAACCTATTCACTCTCTCCCTCTAACCTAACCTCGGCAATACCCTTGTAAATCTTTTCTGATCTGTTTCAAGTTTCACAACATTTTTCCGATAGCAGGGAGACGAGAATTGCACACAATATTCCAAAAGTGGCCCAACCAATGTCTGTAGAGCTGCAACATGACCTCCCAACCCCTATACTCAATGCACTGCCCAATAAAGACCAAGAGTTCCTTTGACGCCGCTGGCAAGGAACAATGAACCTCCACCCCAATGTATTTTTATTCAGCAATACTCCCCAGGACCTTACCATTAAATCTATAATTCCTGCCTGATTTGCCCTCCCAAAGCGCAGCACTCACATTTCACACAATTTAACTCTACAGCTCATTTGCCCATCTGATCAAGATCCTGTTGTACTCTGAAGTAACCTTTTAGCTGTCTACAGACCAGCTATTTCAGTGTCATCTACAAACTTATGAACTATATCTCCTATATTCACATCCAAATTATTTATATAAATAACACAAAGATGTGAACTCAGCACTGACCCTTGTGGCACACCACTGGTCACAGGCCTCAAGTCTGAAAAGCAACCCTTTACCACCACCCTCTGTCTCCGACTGTCGAGCCAATAGGTAGTTCTCCCTGTATTGCATGTGATCTAACCTTGCTAACCAATCTGCTATGCGGAACCTTGTCGAACATCTTATTGAAGTCCATGTTGACAACGTCCACCACTCCATCTTCATCAATCCTCTTTGCCACTTCTTTAAGAAACACAGTCAAGTTAGTGAGACATGATTTTGAATGCACAAGGTCATGTTAGCTACTCTTAATCAGTCCTTGCCTTTCCAAATACACATAAATCCCATCCTTCCGAATTCCCTCCAACAATTTACCACCACTGAAATCAGGCTCACTGGCCTATTGTTCCTTGGCTTTTGCTTAATACTTTTCTTAAATAATGGCACCACGTTAGCTAACCTCCAGTCTTCCAGCACCTCACCTGTGACTACTGATGATACAAATATCTCAGCAAGGGGTCCAGCAATCACCTCCCTAGATTCTCACAGAGTTCTAGGATACACCTGATCAGGTCCTGAGGATTTATCCACTTTTATGTATTTTAAAACGACCAGCATTTGCTCCTGAGTAATATGACATTTTTCAAGACATCACTATTTATTTCCCCAATTCTCGAGCTTCCATATCTTTATCCATGATAAACACTGATTCTTATTTATGAAATAATAGTTGGCTTTCAAGTTGTTGTTCGGCATCACAGAGATGTAGAAATTGGTTGCAGTGTTACATAGACAGCCATATTACTCAAGCCCAAATCCTTTTAGACAAAATCTAATAAACATTTTTAACAGAAATTGGGCAAGTCTTTAATGAAGTTAAAATTGCTTTTACATCATATTTTTATTTTTCCTTATATAACATTTGACATTGTAATTGTATATTTTAATCATTCCAAAGGAAAAAGATCAAAATTGTTAACTCTGATCTTTTACTATAAATTCTGAGTTCTGTGACCTACTCCACTAGCTACCTGATGAAGGGGCAGTGCTCCGAAAGTTGTACTTTCAAATATATCTGTTGGACTATAACCTGGTGTTGTGTGAATTTTAACTTTATTTTGAAAGGTATTTTGAGTCATTTTACTGTTTCATTTCCTTCCTTTTACTTGTACATTTTGCTGACTACTCATTCATGATTAATTGCTTCCTCACATCATTCGTCATTTTCCACCAGTTCTTCCTTATTTGACCAATATTCTGTCCAATTGTTTCGCAGTGATTTGTCACTGTTTAATGAACACGAATTAGAATCATAAAAACATACCGCATGAGAGCAGGAGTAGGTCATTCAGCACTTCCAGCCTGTACGCCCATTCCTTATGGTCATGGCTGATCATCCACCTGTTCCCACTTTTCCCCACTATCCTTAGATGCCTTTAGCCCCAAGTTCTCTCTCCAACTTGTTCTTGAAATCATACAATGTTTTGGCATCAACTACTTTTTCTGGTTGTGAATTCCACTGTAGGGGTGAAGAAATTTCTCCCTGTTCCATTCCTAAATGATTTTCCTCTGGTGATCTGTGACTGTAATCCCTGGCTCTGGACTCCCCCGCTTGGGAGCATCATTCCTGCATCATCCCGGACTAGCACTGTTAGCATTTTATCGGTTTCTATGAGATCCCACTGTCATCCACCCGCAACCCCATTCTTCTGACCTCCAGTGAATATAATGCTAACTGATTCAACCTCTTCTCATATGTCAATCCTGTCATGCCAGAAATCGGTCTTGTAAAACTTTGCTGCACTCCCTGCATAGTAAGAACATCCTTCCTTAATGTGGACCAACCAACTGGAAGTAAAATTTGCATGGAAATGTTCTATAACGTTTGAGAATCACTCTTAACTAATTTCGTTAGTTGCAAGTTTGGATACTTAACATGTATAGAGATGTTACAAGCTCTCTCTTGTTTGCAGAAACATAATGACTGCTTTGATATAAAGCATCATACTCATCAGGCGATGAAGAATCAGTGCTCCAAAAGCTTGTAATTTCAAATAAACCTGTTAGACTATAACCTGGTGTCGTGTGAGTTCTGACTTTATTGTACTCTTTGTTGAACGTGTGTTTTCATTGGTCAAAAATGTAAAAAGTGTTTGCACTGGACAGATTAATACATCAGATATTAAAACCGAGTCATAATGCACTTGCTCAACAATTGAGATCATAATTCAGCCTCTACCTGAGTTTATATGATTTGTTTGGCTTGTTCAATCTAGCTCTTTCATTACCCCTCCATGTTGCATTGTGGTGATTGCTATATTGCAATTCATGCTTCATTTAGATTCTTCTGTTTCTTTACCATCCTCTTGAGCACCAGGAATTTTTTTATTATTTAATCTCTCCTGCCTTCCATCCTCTCTCAGACCTGTTACGTCTCCACCTTTCTTCAATTCAATTTCCATCTCAACCTAAAACATTATTTCTCCACACAGATCCTGCCTGACCTGAATATTTTCAGCATTATTCATTGTTATTTCTTCAAGTCCTCACTACCTATTAAATGCTGTCCCTGATCGGTGCATGCGTTTGTAACGTGATGATTATTCAGTCTTTATTAGTCAATCTGTAACTAATATTTGAATAGATTTGGCTTACATAACTACCTCTTTTGAAATATGTTTGTTTGATGTACTAAGATAGAGGAGACATGTATCACTTGTAAGCAACACATTATCACATTCTGAGAAAGTGTCACTCGACGCAAAACTCTGATTTGTCTCAACAGATGCTGCTAGACCTGCTGAGCTTTTCCAGCAATTTCTGGTTTTGTTTCTGATTTACAACACCTGCAGTTCTTTTCATTTTTACATCACCACAAAGAATGAATCTGTTCTGGTATAGACATATTCAACAGGCTGAATGTTCTCTTTCCACACTGTAGGGATTCTACGATTCTACGATATAAGGAAGTTTCATCAAGCACTTTTTTCTTTGAAGTCAGTACCTCTTTAAAATCAAAGCAGTTTAAGATGGAGCCTTCTCTCTTCTTTTCTCTCTCTCAGAATTGGTAATGACAGTCACATCAAGATCACCAACAAATTTTTAATGCATAGAGAATTATCAAAATAAAAATGAGGTTCTGCCTGACTCCAGCAGGGTTTTTACAATGCCGTGACAGCATATCACAGCCTCAATATTGATTTTGCAGCAATCTAACATTTCAGTCTATACTTGGAGAGATTCAGCTCCAATATATAATAATGTCATATCAATAGCCAGAGTGATTCCCTCCGATAGTTTCTAGTACCGAAGTGTATTGGAAAGCATGATTTTTTTCAGGGATTGTGTCTGTGAAATTCAGTAAGTATAACAGAAAGAAAACATCAGAAGGGCAATGATATTTTCATAATATAAGCATTTCACTGAAGACTTATAACTAAAATAGAAGCTCAGAAGCAAGGACAACGTTTTCAGTTGAATAATGAATCAACAATATGAAAGAAAACAGGGAATAGATTCCAATGGAGCAATGCTATGACAGTGATGGACAACTTAGATAGTCTAGCCAATGACATTTTACACTAGAAATACAGAAACATAGACAATAGGAGCAGGAGAAGGCCATTTGCCTCTGCTTCACCTTTCATTTTAATCATGGTTGATCATCCAATTTAGCACCCCATTCCCACTTTCACCCCATACCCTTTGATTTCTTTAGCCCTAAGAACTACATCTATCTTGAAAGCATTCAATGCTTTGGCCTCAACCAGTTACAGTGACAGAGAATTACACAGGCTCACCCACTCTCTGGGTGAAGAAATTTCTCCTCATCTCAGTCCTAAATTGCCCATCTGCATCCTTAGACTGTGACCCCTGGTTCTGGACTCCCCCATCATCAGATTATCCTTCCTGCCTTTATCCTGTCTAGTCCTGTTAGAATTTGAAGGTTTCTATGAGATCCCCTCTCATTCTTCTAAACTCCAATGATTATAGTCTACACTGATTGAATCTTTCTTCATCCTGCCATCTCAGGAGTCAGTACTTAACCTCTGTTGCACTCCCTCCATCACCAAAACATCTTCCTTGGATAATAAGTAAACCAAAACTGCTCACAATCATCCAGATGTAGTCTTGTCAAGGCAGTGTGCAAATACTGCAAGATAGCTCTGCTCCTACGCTCAATTCCTTTCACTGCAAAGATCAATATACCACTTAGCTTCTTCACTACCTATTCCACCTGCATGCTTACTTTCAGTGACTGATTACCAGGATACCCAGGAATTGATGCACCTCCCTCTTTCCCAGTTTATTGCCATTCCAATAATAATCCACCATTTACTTTTTACAACCAAACTACAGAAACTCCCACTTATCCACATTATACTTTGTCTGCCATCATTTGCCCACACACTCAACTGGCCCAAATCACACTGAAGCATCTCTGCATCCTCTGCACAGTAAACCCTCCTATCCCAGCTTTGTGTCATTGCAAACTTGGAAATATTATATGTAGTTCCATCATCTAAATCGTGAATATATATATTTTGTGAATAGCTCATTAACCCACTGTGCACACTGTTTGAAATATAGCACAATGGCAACCATATGACCATAAGACGTAGGAGTAGAATTCGGCCATTTGACCCATTGTGTCTGCTTCACCATTCGATCATGACTAATATTGGATAACTCCAATCGCCTGCCTTGTCCCTATATCTCTTGCTCCCCATACCAATTAAGACTATCTATCTCAGTCTTAAGTGCACTCAATAATTTGGCCTTCACAGCTTTTTGGGGCAATGATTTCCACAGATTAACCACCCTCTGGTTAAAGAAATTCTTCCTCATCTAAGTTCTAAACAGTTGTGTCTTCACTCTGAGGGTGTGTTCTCAGGTCCAGACTTTCCTGCTAGTGGAACCATATTTTCCACATCCACTCTGTCCAGGCCTCTCAGTATTCTGTAAGTTTCAATCAAATCCCCCGTCATCCTTCTAAACTCCATCAAGTACTGACATAGAGTCCTTGACCACTCCTCATATATCAAGCCTCTAATTAACAGATTCATTTTCCAATGGCCTAATGTCCACTTTACCGCTATTTTACCTTTCAGATATCTAAAAATAACCTTGCAATCTTCTTTTTTTATATTGCTAACTACCTTACTCTCGTTTCATCTTCTATCCCCTTATTGCTTTTTAGTTATTTTTCTTACAACTATTTAAAATTTTTCTCATTCTTACAAATTCCCAAGGATTGCTCAGTTCTGTCTATTGCATGATGGTTATGCTGTTTTGAGAGTAAGTGTTGTCACTTCACCAGGCTGACACTTCATTTTTAGGTATGCCTGGCACTGCTTCTGCCATGATCACTTACAACCTTCATTGAATCATTACTGATCTTCCAGCCTGCTGGTCCAGTGCAAAATTTGCCAGGCCATGAGGTTACAGATTGTCATTGAACATATTCTGCTGCTGCTGTTGGCCCACAGGCTTCAACTCTGCCTAGGTTTGACTCCCGAACTCTGTTCAATATCTGCCCCATTCAGCATGATGGTGCTATCACACAACAGAATGAAGGTCTCCTCAATTGAAGGGAGGACTCTGCCTATGCAGTAACTGTGTGGTGATCACTCCCACCAATGCTGTTAAGACTAGATGCATCTGGCAGAGTTGAGGATGAGGTCAAATGGATTTTTCTCTTTTGTTGATTGTCTCATTATCACCTCAGATCGAGTCTAGCAGCTATCAGACTTGGACAGCTCAGTGAACTCCTGCTGTCTGCTAAGATTATACATGCTCTGCTCAGATGTGCTGCCATTCAGTAGTGTCCATAGAACTGGCCATGCAACAATAATTTGAATGAGAATGAAGATTATGTGCTGCCACATCCAAAACAATGAGCTCAGCCAAATCAATAACTGCTCCTGTGACCTCTGTGTCTCTGTGAATCATCTCATATTTTAGAGCACTTTAATCTTACTTACTTGAAAATTCACTTTGCAATTATTTTTAAAGTTTATTTCAACTTTCTTTCCTTGGATGTTTTTGTCTGCATCTGTTTCATCCATTTACATGTTTCATGTGTTTGTGTCCTTTTTCATTCCTTTGTGGAATATTTATCCAAGTGAAACATCATCCCCCATTATTCTGCCCACTAAACTATTTTTCAACATGTTTCTGTGAAATCTGAGCTTGAGACACTGACAACACCTCAACCACAATTACTTACAGCGCATCTCGTGACATCAAGAATGATCACAATTCAAGAGTTGTTATGCTGGTCAAAGAAACAGAAATAAATGACAGGTGAAAAGAGCCTTTAAATCCCACTGGACAGCACTCATTTATTTCCAATCCTTCACTTCATCTGAAGTCTTCACACTCAAAAATAAAACAGGTTCTGTGGTCTTGGCACATGGTAGATCAGATCTCACTGATCATTTCTGTGATCAATCATCCAAGTTCCATCTTGTTAAGTCTCTTGACATGAGTTCAAGCTAATATTTTTTTATCAAGAAACACCATGACTTGAGTTATTTTTTAACCTTTTTAAATCCTATTCTATCACCCAACACTTCTTTCACTGAGGTTGAAATTTCTTACAATTTCTTTCCAGCTTTTTCTTGCCCTACTTCAGGAGATTGAATGTCTGTCTTCTATCAGGCTTCAGGGCTGTGCTAGTACAGAAGTTTATGTTGGAGATATGTGAAAATTATACCTTCCCTGATTTGATTTGATTTATTTTTGTCCTATTGTCATTGAGGGCATCATTGAACTGAGTTAGGTAGTCTCGCGTATGAAGGATTTTTATAATAGATGTAAGTGGGAAGTGGACGTCACTGGATAGGCCAGTCTTTAGGCACTTACAGTTGAAGGGAATTCATGCCATTTTGCAAATGCACAAATCTCTTTCTCACACCATACAGAGTGGATTGGAGTAATGGAACTGAGCAGGGAATACAATGTTATGGCTGCAGAGAGTGAGATCGTCATTAAATTTAAAATTTGAGACGTCCATTCAGAATAATAACAGCTGTTCTTGGATCTATTTATACATGTATGCAAACTTTTATGTATTCTGCCTGATAGAAGAGGGTGGAAGAGAATAGAATCGGGGAGGGAGGGGTCTTTGATTATGTTGGATGCTTTCCCAAGGCAGCGGGAACAATGGATAGCTTGCGTGATGGTTTGGGCTGTGTTCACAATTCCCTGTACATTACTTCACAAACATATTGTACAGAATGAGGATTGAGATGCATTTGAATATTCCCTCCTCTTGAATGAAGTGTCTGTACTCAGCATCTTCTTTACCAACAGTCATTCTTCATTACCATCCTGGATTTCTAGCTGAATCTCTATCATCCTCTCCCTCTCTGTCTCTCATGAATTTGAACCTTAACTTGGTCACATCTTCATATGATTAATAAACCCTAGTGTTTTGTCCAGCTTATTATTGATGTTTGCATGAACATGTACCTGAAAGTACAAGTTGGGAGCAGGGGTTGGCCACGTGATATGTCATGTCAAGCCTGCTCATGTCTCACCAGCCTAAGCACCACATTGCCACTTTTCCCCAAAACCCTTCCCTCTTTGCTTACCAAGAATCCATCCAATTCAAAATATTCAAAGACATTGCTTTCACTGCCTTTTGAGAAAGTGATTTCCAAAGGCTCAAAGTCCCATCAGAGGGAAAAGAAATGCTCTTAAACTCTGTCTAAGATGGGTTATCCCTTATTTTTTAAATTGTGACCCTTAGTTCGAGAAGAGGGAAACATCCTTTCCACGTCCATCTTGTCAAGCTTGATCAAGGGATCTTTTATATTTCAGTCAAGTTTGGGTAGCACAGTGGTTGGCACTGCTGCCTCACAGCGCCAGAGATCCAGGTTCAATTCCTGCCTCGGGCAACTGTCTGTGTGAACATTCTCCCTGTGTCTGCGTCAGCTTCCTCCAGGTGCTCCGGTTTCCTCCCACAGTCCAAAGATGTGCAGGTTATGTGAATTGGCCATGCTAAATTGCCCGTAGTGTTAGGTGAAGGGGTAAATGTAGGGAAATGGGTTTGTGTGGGTTGCTCTTCGGAGGGTCGGATGGATTTGTTGGGCCAAAGGGCCTGTTTCCACACTGTAAGTAATCTAATCTAATCAGTCAAGTTGCCTCTTCCTCTTCTATACTCCAACAATTATGTGGAGGTGCCAGTGTTGGACTGGAGTGGACAGAGTTAAAAATCACACAACATCAGGGGTTATAGTCCAACAGGTTTATTTGGAAGCACTACTTTTCACAGCTCTACTCCTCATCAGGTAGCTGTGGAGAAGGATCATAAGACACATATTATTTTCCAGCAGGTGCAAGCTGAGTCTTTCCAATTTTTCCTTATTATATAACATGCTCATTTCAGGAATTAGTGTGGTAAGCTGTCTCTGAACTAATGCATTCACATCTTTTTTTTAAAATGAAGAGTCTAATACTGCACACAGTAAACCAGTTGTGGTCCCAACAATGGCCTGCATGACTGAAATATAACCTCCCTACTTTAGTATTCAATTCAATTCCTCACAATAGATGACAACATTCTATTAGCTTTCCTAATTACTGGATGTACCTTCCTAATAGCTTTTTTAAATTCATGCACTCATGCATCTCATGCATCCCAGAGTTCTGTAATCTGTCACCATGTAGATAGCATGCTTCATTTTATTCTTCCTGACAAAATGGAGGTTTTATATTTCTCACATCATGCTCCATTTGCCAGATCTTTGCCCACTCATTTAGCTCAGGTTTACCTCTTTATAACTTATTTTCCTAACTATCTTTTTGATATCACCAGATCTAGCAACTTATCCTTCAGTAACTTCACACAAGTCACTTGTGTAAATTTTGAAAAGTTGAGGCCCCAGCACCAATTCTTGTCACACACTACTTGTTACATCTTGCCAACCAGAAAGGATCGATCTGTGAAGCAGGAACAAATTTCTGGAATGGTGCAGCAGGTCTGGCAACATCTGTGAAGAGAAATCAGAAGTAGCGTTAGCAAAACGCTAACTCTGATTTCTCTCCAAGATGATGCCAGACCTGTTGCATTTTTCCAGCAATTTCTGTTTTCATTCCTGATTTACAGCATCCACAGTTATTTCAGTTTTTATTAAGATGTATTTATGTCTGTTCTATGTTTTCTACTATCAGGCCAATCTTTTATTCAATGAAATATATTACCCATTAGCCACAGCACATGATACTTCTTCAAAGAACTCCAAGAAATTGCTTTACAAAATCATATTGGCCATTCCTGATTAACTTGAACTTTTCTAAGTGCTCTGATATAAGTTATTTAATAAGAGCTTTTAACATTTTCCCTATGACAGATGTTAAACTAACTGACCGATCATTTCCTATTTTTCTTTCTCCCTTTATTTTTGAAAAATAGAATTACCTTCACTACATTTAAATTAAATGAAGCCTTCACTAGATCAAGGACATTTCCAAAAATTAGATCCACTCATCAATTATCTCACGAGCCACTTCATCTAAGATCCTGGGATTCAGTCCATCAGGTCCCGGGTACTCAGCTGCCTTAACTCCTATTTGTTCGGTACCACTTCCCTGGTGGCTGTAATTGTTTTTAGTTCCTTCCTCCTATCCAATTCTTGAATTGCATCAATTTCTAGGATGATGTTTGTTTTGTCCACAGTAATGATCAATGCAAAATACCCATTTGGTTCATCTTATTTTTCATCACTATGTCTACAGACAAACTTTCTGGAAAACCAATGTTCACTTCATTGATATAAAGCAAAATCAAAAATTGCTTGAAATCTCAGAAGGTCTAGCAGCATCTGTGGAGAGAATCTGAGTTAACGGTTAGGGTCCAGTGACCCTTTGTTAAAACGGACAGTGCACAAGGAGAAAGATTAGAATGGAAATCCTGTTAGAGAGAGGAACAGAACTTCTTTAGGATGGGCATACGTTAAAGAGATGAAGCAGTGAGTTCAACACTAAACCAAAACAAAGAACTGTTGAAAATCTGACACAAAATCAGATATTCCTGGAGAAACTCAGCAGGTCTAGCAGCATCTGTGGAGAGAAAGGAGAGTTAATGTTTCAGTTGCAGTGACACTTCTTCAGAACAGACTGTCTTCCTTTTAAATATCTATAGAAACTCATACTATCTGTTTCTACAGTACTCACTAGCTTTTTCTTTTGCTCTAACATTTCCTTCCTTTCTAATCATGTCGTTACTTATGGTTGAAATTTCGTTAATTTTCGGAGTGCTTGGAATATTTTAGTCATTTCGCAATTGAATTTAATGCCATATTCTCTCCTGACTTCAAATTGAGGAATTGTTAAATCTTTGAAGATTCTTTATTGTCACCAAGCTCCAATAAATGAATTAGTTCTTTCTTCAATATAAGCTGTTTCAAATGACTTCAAACACTGATCGTATATAACAGCATCTGCCACTTCTGATCTTCTTATTTTCATTTTTGGATTTTCAAAAGACAGAAATATGATTCATGTATATTGCTGAGTATATATTTAAGCAAAAATAGATAGTAATTACATTATGGACATAAAGCCCCACTTTGAATTGGACCCATCTGCTGATCACATAAACAGAAGGGAGGAGAGACTGCTGAAGTACTCAACAGATCTAAAAGAAAACATCAAACAGCTCGGCTCTGCATTGAAGATCTCTGCATCTGTGAATCTGTGCAGCTTTCGTGAATGCCATATTCATGAACCTGAACTCAGCTGGTCTATTGTAGAGTGGTACCTGATCGCAATCTGTACTTTTCCACTGAACCACTGGAGGTGTCAGATTTCTTCTACCACCATCGCCTTCCAGAGGTTGCACTCAGGCATTCATACCTAGCAGAATTCCCAGAACCCATGTTTACTTTTAAAAATAATAAAAGTTGTCTTACTCTCAATGAACTTGTGCATTTAGCATTTAAAAATCTGCCAAGCATGTTGAATTTTGCCTTGAGTTTCTCTGAATGCTCAATGATGGCAATTAGTGCAAAAATAGAAACACAGATGCTGAGCACATCAACTCACGATTTAACATATTTTTGATCAAATGCATGTTATAAATTTTGAGTACTTGTTAAGGGAAACAAGCAGAATAATTGCAGAACCTATCTTGTATCCTGTTTCAAAACCTATCACGTGACTATTCAGTAACAATTCCAAATAATCACTGTTGAGTCTGAATTTGTTATATAATTGAGTGCATGTTTTTTCTGTCCCTCATTCAGGCTGACCAGTTGTACATCACAAACATTTATTCTCTCCTGTGCTGTCTCCCATCCATGGTATGTTGTATCTTTTGAAAGTAATACAATGTGGAATATTATCTATTCTCCTAAAACTATTGTGAATATGGAAGTTGAAGTAAAGCATACCAGTCCTAAAATTGCAGTGCTAAATATTCACCCATTGATAAATGGGTTTGCTAGCCCAGTTTCTAGGCAATGGAATGTGCAAAGTCTTGGTAATAGCTGAAGGGACAAAATAAATTAAAATAATTAATCAAAATGAAATCTCTCACTAGAGACTTCAATGATGTTGAGAGAAAACAAATTCTAAATACGTGTACTTAACCTGAGGTGAATGGATGCTATAGTGATTCTTCAGATCTCTGCCTAGAGGCAGATCTAATCGATAGCACTGCAACCACAGCATCAGGTAGGATGAGGAAGGGGATCTGGATCCACCTCAGCCAGAATGGGTACCATAACTTATGCCATTGGCACTGATTTGATTCACACCAGCCATCCAGCTAAATAAACTGATCAACTCCCATAGAGTCCAAGTTGCTATGGCAACATGCACTTTTACATGCATGTTGTAGTCCCAGAGGTAATGATGATACAGAAATACTAATGGGCCAAAGAGGATCCAATATTCATTCCATCGTATCACGCCTGATCTTACTGCCTGCCAGTGGAATATATTGGAAAGATTTACAGGTTGATACCGAACTTGCTTGACCAGGTTATAAACGTAACTTTCTTGGGTCACCAAGTCCTGGCCTGGAACATGAACCCATAGCTTTGTGTTCAGAGACAAGACACTGAGCCACAAGAGTATAACACAGGATGATGACAATTCTAACCTGTGCTTTCTTGATTAATGTTCCTACTATATTTTCCATCCATGTGCAGAATCGATTTCATTTAATGCATCGAGATGTACACAATGCACAGATGCGTGCCCTGGGTGGAAACAAGAGTGTCTTTACATAAAAGAACATAATATATGAGTTTTACAACATGACCATACATATGGTCAAAGAACAAAAACCACCCTCTACCATTGACTTGCTTATCCACAAATGACCACATTTATCTTGAATTAAATTTTAAATTTACCATTGTAGCATTTCAACTCAGGACTTCAAGGATTGAGGTTCAATATCATAGCCACTGCATGACCCATAGATGAAGAAATATTTGCTAGTTTCTATTGTAGTTTGTATTTTAGTCATTTACTGAAGGAAAGTGGAATCAGTTGTGATGGATTATGAAAGTCCACCATCTCTTGTTTCAACTTGACAAGGTCAAAATAGAATGTGATAAAGAGGGTGGCCTTTTTGCATTGATGTGGAAAAGGCTTTTTTTTTTAACCTGTTGAGTATTTTCTTTATTTAAAACCATATCTCAATCTATTCTTCACATCAACAATTAAAATTAGCTAAAGGATCTCCATGAATTTGGAGAGAGGTTGGTGTTTGGGAATGTGAAAGTGAAGATCAGATAGACACAGAGCTGAATTTCTGCTCTCATGTCACATACTCCAAAACTGGAGCAAAAGTAGACTACTCAACCCTTCAAGCCTTTTTTCCATTCAATCAGGTTATGATTAATCTGTTTATGTTCTATATTTTACATTTCCCAACCACTCCGAATAAACTTTGGTTCTCTTGTCTACAGGAATTTACTTCTCTCTGACAGGGAAAATATTTAATAGCTGTCTTTTGAAGCAATGTGTAACAAAGTCGAACTCTCCTCTGAGAGAAAGTAAGTTTTCCTCATCTCTGTTCTAATGCCCCCTAGTTCTGCACAAACCCACAACAGGAAGCAATCTTTCCATTTTCACCTTATTCAGACCATTCAGGATCTTAAATCAAGTCAGCCCTCACTCTTCTGAACTTCGGTAGAAATACGCCAAGCCTACCCCATCTCTCCTTATAAGTCAATTCACTCATTCCAGTTTTCAATCAATTAACCCTCCTCTGAACTGCTTCCAAAGTTTTACAAATTTCCTTAAGTAAGAAGAGCAAAACTGCATGCAGTTTTCAAGATGTGGTTGCACCAATGCTCCCTATAACTGCAGCATAACATCCTTACTCTGCAAGCACAGAGTCTTTTTTTGACACCTTAAGTTTAATCCAGGAGAAGGTGCCCTGGACATTGAACTTTTCCGATCACTGTGTTTGGAAACTTTTTGAATTGGGCCGGGCACTCCCACAACAAGCGCAGAGGCTATCGGATAGGTAGAGGTAATCTCCTGTGGCACTATCCAGCGAGGCTATTTGGGTAGAACTCAAGAATAAGAAAGGTGCAATCACTATGATGAGGTTATATGGTAGGCCTCTTAACAATCAGTGGGAAGTAGAGGAACAGAAATGTAGGCAGATCATGGTAAGATGTAACAATAACAGAGTTTTGTAGTGGGTGTATTTTACTTCCCCGATATTGACTGGGAATTGCTTCGTGCCGGGGCTTAGATGGGACAAAATTTGTTAGGTACATCCAGGAGGGTTTCTTGAAATAACATGTAGATAATTCAAATAGGAAAGGGGATTACTGGACCTGGTATTGTGGATTGAGGAGAAAGTGAGGTCTGCAGATGCTGGAGATCAGAGCTGAAAATGTGTTGCTGGAGAAGCGCAGCAGGTCAGGCAGCATCCAGGGAACAGAAGAATCGACGTTTCGGGCATAAGCCCTTCTTCAGGAAGGGCTTATTGCGGATTGAGCCTGGCCAAGTGATTGACGTTTCAGTAGGGAGCATTTTGAAAATAGTGATCATAATTCCATAAGTTTTTAAACTGGTGTAGATAAGGATAAGACTGGTCCTCAGGTGAAAATGCTAAATTGATGGAAGGCTAATTATGACAGTATTAGGCAGAAACTGAAAAAATCAGCTTATGAGTGACTGTTTGAGGGTAAATCCACATTTGCCATGTGGGAGTCTTTTAAAGGCCAGTTGATCAGAGTTCAGGCCCAAGAAGTTCCTGCAAGAATCAAAGATAAGCACGGCAAGATTCAGCAGTCTGAGTTGACAAGAAACATTGAAAGTTTTGTTGAGAAGAAAAATAAAGTATATATAACATTTAGAAAACTGAAATCAGACATGACTCTTGAAGAAAATAAAGGAAGCAGGAAAGAACATAATCAAGGAATTAGGAGGGCTAAAAGTGGCCATGAAAAGTCCTTGGCAGGTAGGATGAAGGAGAATCCCTTGACATATCATATGTTTATTAGAAGCAGCAGAGCTGCTAGGAGAAGGGTAGGTCTACACAAGAACAAATGATAAACTTATGTGTGGAACCAATGAGGTATTTAATAAACAGTTCATATTGCCATTCACCAAGGAGAAGGTCACGGATGAAAGTAAAATTAAGGAGGGGGATGTGGATATTCTAGGGCATGTCGATATTAAGAAAGAGATGTTGGGTGTTTGAAAAAATATTAAGGTTGATAAGTCCCCAGTACCTGATAAGACCTATACCAGAATTCTGAGGGAAGCAAGGGAGGAGATTATAGGGGTTGTGACAGAGATCATCATATTGTCTTTAGACACAGACAAAGTCCCAGAAGACTGGAAAATTGCTTGATTTGTTCTTTTGTTTAACTAGAGGAACAGGGATAATCTAGGAAACTATAGGCCAGTGAGCTTTACATTAGTGGTAAGGAAATATTAGCGAAGATACTTAGGGACAGAACTTACATTTGGAAGTAAATGGCCTTATTAAGGATAGTCAGCATGGATTTGTGTAGAGGTGATCTTATCTTACAAATCTGATTGAATTTTTTTGAGAAAGTGATGAAGTTGATTGATAAGGATGGGTCGGTGGATGTCGTCTACATGGACTTTACTAAAGCATTTGATAAGATCCTTCATATTAGGCTTGTCCAAATGATTCAGTCACATGGGATCCACAGTGAGTTGGTATGTTGGATACAAAATTGGTTTGGTCATTGGGTAATTTTGGGGGGATGTTTTTCTGACTGGAGGTCTGGGGCCAATGGTGTTCCACAAAGATCAGTGCTGGGACTTCTGTTATTTTCAATATATAGATATATATACATATGTAAATGATTTGGTTAAAAAGTAGGTGGACTGATTGTTAAATTGGTGGATGACATAAAAATTGGTGGAGTTATGGATAATGTGAAAAGTTATGAAAGGATACAGCAGGATATAATTGGAAAGTTGGTGGTGAAATAGCAAATGGCGTTTAATCTGGATAAGTGTGAGGTGATGTATTTTGAGAGGTCAAATGCAAGAGGAAAGTATACAGTAAATGGGCAGGACCCTTTGGAGCACTGATATACAGAGGGATTGAATGTAACAACATAAATGGATAAGGTGGGAAAAGAAGCATACAACCTGTGTTGCATCTGTATTAGACCACATTTGGAGTATTGTGTGCAGTTTGGGTCACCACACTATAGGAAGGATGTGGAGGTTTTGGATAGGGTGCAAAAGAGGTTTACAAGGATGTTTCCTGGATTGGAGTGTATTAGCTATAAAATGAGATTGGACAAATTTGGATTGCTTTCGCTGCAGTGTTGGAGGCTGAGGAGCATCTGATAAAAATATATAAGACTATGAGAAGCATGGATAGGGTGAATTGTTGGTGTCTTTTCCCCAAAGTGGAAATCTCTCAACGACTAGGGAGCATAGGTATAAGGCGAGAGGGGAAAAGTATAAAGGAGATGGGCAACGTGAGTTTTTTTACACAGAGGATGGTAGGTCCTGGGAGACCCCCACGCTGGGAGACCTCCACGCTGGGAGACTGCCCCACTGGGAGACCCCCACGCTGGGAGACCCCCACACTGGGAGGCCCCAACCTGGGAGACTGCCCACCAGGCAGGAGGCCTATACCACCAATCCGGGCTTTTGGAAAACACCTTGTCATACAGTCTGGGCCGGGCGACAACACTATTTGACGAAGTTATTAAAAGAAGATAAGAGACCAGAATTAATGGAAACATTAAAAAAAAGCATAGAAAGAAGAAAAAAGGTGAAATGAATTGAATAGAAGAACTGCAGGCTCCTGGATTAGTTTAGAATGGCATCATGGTCAGCAAAGACATGGTGAGCCAAAGGGTGCGTTCCTGTGTTGTACTGTTATATTCTCTATGTTCCATATCTATAATTTGCTCCACCAGTTGAGCGCACCAAATTTAATTTAGTAAACACTAGATTGGCTCTGTAGACACAAATTTAATCAACATTGTTGTAAAAACACAGAATTGAGAGAAACATGCAAAATGGCAGCACTGTCATCTACTTTTCAAAAAACAAAATTGACATTAATATAGAACAAAGTTGTCTCTTTGGTATAGATTCATTTTTATTCTGGTACATAAGTGTTTGATTATTAACCAGACATTTGGGAAATTCCATTAGTGTCCGCTTATCATTCCCTACCACCTTCCTGATGCTATGATGTAGAGAAGATCGAAAGCTGCAGAGGATAACTTGCTGTTACTCAGAAAATGACTTGCTAAGTAAAGACAGTTTGATTGACAGTTTTTTAAAAAAAGTCATTTTGTTGGAATCGCCTGCTTCAATTGCCAGGAGACAACTGAAGTAACGAATGGTGGAGAAGATGATTGATGACAGTCCACAAGGACTTGGGATGATTGAAAAGACAGATCGAATCAATATTTGAACCCATGTAAGTCATTTAAGTAGATGAGACACCAAGTGTCCCATTCTGGTGGGTAATTCCTTTATTATGACCTCTTGGGAATTATATGACAGGGTTATCTTCTGCTGTTTTGAAACCCCTGTAGCTTCTCAATGTCTTTAGTTCAGTGTAATTTTGACACCACGTCAAATTGCTATTAGCATCATTTTGATATTGTTGCGGGACGAAAATAGCTTATGAATAAGTAAAAGGCAAGCATCTTCCTTCAAATTCTGAAGTTAATGATTTATGCTGAAGTTAATGATTTATGCTGATGTGTGATTCCATTGATCCCAAGTGCCCTCTAATTATAAGGAAATCTGGAATTAGTCTAATGGCGGCTGTGCAACCACCTTCTCTCAGCTACCTCACACTGATACAGCCACCACTTCCAATTACTCTGCCATGAATTTCACTAAAGCTCAAAGACTACAAATCTCATTATTGCATGTGTCATGTCCACTCACTGTTTCTCACCTACCTCAACCTCCCAAACTATGAACCCTTCCTGGCCTCTGCCATTCCTATTCATTCACTGGATGTACCTCACCACCTCTCCTACTCCTGCATCACCAGGAGCTGTTCTTCCAGCCACTTCTATCGTATTCAATCATATTCAATCTATCCCCTTTACAGAAAAATTGCCTGATTCTCTTGATTGATATCTCCACAGTACCCAGCTGGCTGTACTGGTTGCACTTGACCTAGAGGATTGATCATTGTCCCATCACTAGACTGTAAGGGCATAGAATCCCAGACTCTGTTAGGACCAAGCACCTGACTGACCATTGCCCATCCCATCGATTGGAATTGGGTGAGCTCCTTGACTGGTAGTATCTCCTGACTGACTGTAGTTCCCCTTGATCCCATTAAGGACTTTCTTTTTTGACCTTCACACAAGGACTTTGATACAGCCCATGTTTACCCCATTGACAGTCCAATACACCCAATCATGACAAGCTGCCTGCCTCATGCTCTTCATTAAAAAGAAATTAAGCCAAAGGCTGGTAGCCTCCAAGTAAGTGCCAAGTGAGAGTACAGATGCATTTGGTGTAGATGCATGTCCTTACACACAAAGTGATCTGGCAGAAGAATGCAAGTTGTGGTGTTCCCAAGCTCCTAAATCAAGTCTTGAAGAATTGAAGTGGTGTAAGAGTTGGACTGACAGCAGGCAATGAGTCAGGAGGCTTGTGCATGCCAACTTGTGTGGATGAAAAGTGGAAGGGAATGATGTCCAAGGAGCAGGCAGGGACATTGTGGGGAGGAGAGGGTTGAATAAAGGCAGAGCTGAGTTGCAGCCACAAGTCAAGATTTTGTGCTATCTTGTTTCTTGGGGAAGACAGGAAAAATTGAATTGGCAGGAGGGAGACCTTGTGCTAATAATAAGCTATAAATGCATGGTGATAAGAGTGTCACTGCTCAACAGTGAAATTTTGAAGTCACTTTTTAAATCACAAGCCAAAAAGTGAAATATTTTTCTTGATACTGAGAGTACAATATTCCATAGAATCTCTACAGTGTGGAAGCAGGCCATTTGGCCCATCAAGACCACACTGACCCTCACACAGCATCCCACCCAGAACCCAACCCCCATAGCCTATCCCTGCTAACTCACCTAGTCTACACATTCCTGAACACTGTGAGCAATTTAATATGACCAGTCCACCTAATCTGCACATTATTTGTACTATGGGAGGAAACCAGAGCACCTGGAGCAAACCCACACAGACATGGAGAGAATGTGCAAACTTTCACTCAGCCTGAGGGTGGAAGTGAACCTGTGTTCCTGGCTCTGTGAGGCAGCAGTGCTAACCACAGTGCCATTGTACCCATGGTTTAAATATGGTGCCCACGCCATGAACTTCATCAGACCCTGACATTGACAAGTACCTCTGCTGCTGTTGAATGCAGGATTTGATGGGACTGGTACTATGGAGGCATGATTCATACTTAAGCAGTGGAAAATTGTGTGAACAAAGCTGCCAAGATTCATGGTGTGAAACTTTTGATGAGATTGATACAGCCAAAATAAGGGAAACATCAGCCCTAATGTCATACGTAAGGCCATTCTTAATGATCCATGCCAGTGTTTAAGCTCTCTTTTCCAGTTACCTCTTCCCAATCCAATGTGTACTTCTTTATTCCCTTTATTCTGATGTTTAGAGCAACCTTCTCCTTAAATAGATTAATAATATCTGCTTCAGCCATTCCATGGGTCTATGGGGTTCACTTCTCATCATGCTCTGTGCAAAAAAAAAATTCTAATCCATTCCCACCTTTATTTTAAACTCCCCCCGCCTCAACCCCACACATCTCCCATTCCAATCCCTCAAGCCCACCTCCCCTCACCCCACCCTGGTGCTCTGAAATCACCAACCAGTAGAAACAATATTTCCACAATCACCATGTTCAAGTAATCAATGTTTTCAACTCTGCCCCCTATTTTTTCTTGGAGAAAAGTGTCCTAATCCATGCAAACATTTCTGAAAGTTGCAGCCTCTCAATTCCAGTAATACCTTTATAAATCTCTTCTGAACTCCCTTTAATATCCTTTTGTAGTCTGAAGATCAGAATTGCATGCTGTACTTCAATTATTGCCTAACCATAAATTTCACATTACTTCCCTGCTTTTATATTCTATTCCTCTGGTCATGAAACTCAACAGTTTGTACACTTTATGGCCTTATCAGCTCCTTGCTACTTTTAGCTATTTGTGTATTTTGTTCTCAAATCTCCTTGAGTCCATTTAATTTGATTTAAAGTGATCTTCTTATCTCTCCAACCAAAATGAACCATCTTTTATTTGTTATATGAAATATTGTTTGTCATTTATTCACCTACTCTGAAAATCTTGAAAAAAGCTTATTGCTTTTTGGGATAGTCTCCTGCATTATTAGCAATAGCATAAATTGGGCAAACTTGTAAACTTTAAAACTCAAACTTCTCTTTTCAGAGTTCAAATCATTTACGTGCATAATTGACGATCATGAACTAAGTCTTCTCATGCTTCCTATCTCAACTTTCTCAGCTATCTCAACATGTTGTTGAACAAAATGAGGAGAAACAACTGAGCATGGCATGAGTGCAAAACATACTCTGGATGAAGGGCTTAAGTGTCCAGCACTGAATAGCTCAGCAGCATCACTACTGACCAAGACTACTGAGTCCTATAGGATATAGCTTCTGGATTAAGTCTGCAAGAGGTGATGATGAAACCAAGAAGGTTGAACAGCATTGTCACCAACCCATCTGCCACAGATGCAATTGCCCACAATGTTATTGGCTAGAGTAACCACAGTACAGTTCTTCTGGAGATGAAATCCAATCTTCACATTGAGAATGCCTTCCATCATGTTGTGTGGCCTTATTACTGTGCTGAATGGCATTGACTTCAAACAAATCCAGCATCTCAAACCTGTGTATCTACGAGGTTTTGTGGATCATCAGCAGTAGAGGAATTGTACACCAACACAATCTGCACAATCTCATGGCATGTCATATTCGCACTCTACCTTTATCTTCAAGCCATAGAATTAACCCTGGTTCAAAGAAGAGTTCTGGAGGGCATGCCAGGAGCAACGCTAGGTATAACTAAAAAAAGTGAGGTGTCAACCTGGTGAAGCAGCAAAACAGAAGAACTGTATGCCAAACAGCAAGTGAAAGAACTAAGCAGTTCTACAACAAACCAATCAGATCTAAACTTTACAGTTCTGTTACATCCAGTCATAAGTAGTGGTGGAAAATTATACAACTCACTGGAGGAGGAAGCTCCACAAATATTCCCATTCTTAATGAGCCCAGCACACCAGTGAGCAATTAGGTTGAAGCAATCAGGCCAACTTTTCGCTAGAAGTGCTGAGTGGGTGATCTAACTCAGTATCCTCCCAAGGTCCCCAGCATCTCAGATGCCATACATTTCAGTCAACTTGATTAACTCCACTAGATTTCAAGAAATGATTGAAGACACTGGATGCTGCAAGACCTGACAACATTCTAGCAATTATACTGGGAGATTTGCGCTCAGAATTTGCTGCACTCCCTCACCAAGTTGTTCCAGGACAATTAGAGCGCTGACATCTACCTAATAATGTGGAAAATTACCCAGGTATACACAAAATGCAGGCCAGATCCAACCCAGCCAATTACAACCCCATCAATATAAGTCTTGATCATCAGTAAAAGAATGGAATGGGTCATCAAAGTGCACTCATGCAGTAATAACCTGCTCACTGTTGCCCAGTTTGAGTTCTGACCGGGTCACTCAAATCTTGCTTTTTTTTGTTTCAAAAATATACGCTTTTCATAAAACGTCTCCTTGTATATGTACATTATCATACATGTAGTTTGGTTCTGTACATTTGTATATCAAGTTAACAAACAAAAAGTTTTGGACTTTTACTCTATCCACAAAACCAAAGATCTCTTTTATACAGAGCTGAAAATGTGTTGCTGGAAAAGCGCAGCAGGTCAGGCAGCATCCAGGGAACAGGAGAATCGACGTTTCGGGCATAAGCCCTTCTCCTGTTCCCTGGATGCTGCCTGACCTGCTGCGCTTTTCCAGCAACACATTTTCAGCTCTGATCTCCAGCATCTGCAGACCTCACTTTCTCCTCAAAGATCTCTTTTATACAAGCAATATTAACTTTTACACATATTTGAGACATTGGGAAGGTCCGATAACTAAACGAAACCCCATATACCTTCAGCACGAAGATCTCAGACAGTGGTTTTTCCCACTGTGCCTTGGCTGCAGCTGCCCTGATCTTTAGTGCGTCCCACAGCACGTAGTCTTGGACCTTCGAATGTGCCAGTCTACTACACTCAGTCAGGGTCAACTCCTTGTTCTGGAAGGCCAACAAGTTTTAGGCAGACTAAAGCGTGTCTCATTGAATTGATGGTCCCAGTTGATATTTGTTTTGGTGTATATCCCAGGCAACAGACCTTAGAGCACAGACCACTTCATGGGGCTGAAAGGGCAGAACTACAACAAAAACCACTGCAGCTTTCTCCAGACTTCCTTTGCAAAGACACATTCCATCAGGAGGTGTGTGACAGTCTCTAACCCTCCTTGCAGCTGCTTCGAGGGTGGCATGCAGTGGCACAGACTGACGGGGCATACATAGAGGATCTGACAAGTAGTGCCCTTCTCATCACCAACCAAGCAATGTCTTGGTACTTGTTGGAAAGTTCTGGTGATGAGGCATTCTGCCAAATGACTTTGACAGTCTGCTCAGGGAACCACGTGACAGGGTCCACCCTCTCCTTTTCTCAGAGGGTCTCGAGGATGGTGCATGCTGACCATCTCCTGATGGACATATGGTCAAAGGTGTTTTTGTTCACAAATTTCTCTACAAAGGACAGGTGATACCCCTTTATTACAGCCTTAGTTCAAACATGGACAAAAGCACTGAATTCCAGAGATGATATCAAGACTACCTCCAGGCTATCTCTGCAAGAGCTCCTCAGATTACTGTCTTCAGCCCAATTATCTTCAACTGTTTCATCAATGACCTCCATTCTGTTATAAGCTGAAAATGTGTTGCTGGAAAAGCGCAGCAGGTCAGGCAGCATCCAGGGAACAGGAGAATCGACGTTTCGGGCATAAGCCCTTCTTCAGGAATCAGGCTTATGCCCGAAACGTCGATTCTCCTGTTCCCTGGATGCTGCCTGACCTGCTGCGCTTTTCCAGCAACACATTTTCAGCTCTGATCTCCAGCATCTGCAGACCTCACTTTCTCCTCCATTCTGTTATAAGGTCAGTCTGCTCATTATTAGACAATTTTCTATATTATGCATGACACCACAGGCACTGATGCACCCTATGTCCAAATGCAACAAGCTCTGGACAGTATCCAAGTTAATGTTGACAAATGGCAATTAATATTCACAATACACAAGTGCCAAGCAATGACAGAATCTCACTTTTGCCCTTGATATTCAATACCGTTATCACCACTGAATCTTTCTCTCTCAACATCCTGAAGATTACTATTAGCCAGAAACTGAACTGGATTGATCATGTAAATACAGTGACTACAAGAGCATGTCTGAAGCAGAGTATCTTTCAGGGAGTGACTCATCTCTTGGCTCCCCAAACCCTACTTGTTATCTACAGAATGCTCCTTGCTAGATTAAATTAGCTCAGCTCCAACACTACTGAAGAAGCTTGTCACCATCCAGGATTAAAGTAGCCCATTGATGGGCTTCACATCCTGTCAGTTCTGCATGAAGCAGCAAAGCACTTTAAGGCAAAGCAGAGATGCTTTGACTGTCTAAGAAAGCGCAAAGTCAATGAGCACTAAGGAAACAAGTTATGAACCCATACTTGCTTCTTATGCAAATGAATAAGAAGGGTGCATGTGCCTGTGCACAGAACAACCTGGTTAGGGGCATTGCAATGGCATTGCAGAGGACAGTTGTTAAATGCAAAGGGGTCTTATGAGTGAGACCAAGATTGAACATAATGAGGTGGTGAGACTGATGTTGTACTGATGATGCTGTCCTCCTGGATGAATGTTGGAGGTGGATACTGCCCACAGAGTGTGCCATGTGATGTTGGTGAATGCAGATGAACGGGAGAAGCAACCAGTGAACTGTATCCTCCAGCTAACTGCTCTGACTTCCAAGTCGGAAATTAATGTGGCCTAGTTTCTCAACAATGCCTGGGAGAATCATGCAATGCATATAAATCAGTGAGATTTGCTTATAATGAGATGCAAATACATGGAAGCCAAGTCCTTGCTGCTTGTTACTGAGGTTCTGATCCAGCTGAGGTCATGACATGAATTGAAAACATTTCTGCAGTTGCCAAAATGGTCAAATAGATATCCTATCTATATCATGCTTTAAATAGTAAAAGAATCTATTAATCACACCCACACGCAGAGAAAGAAACAAACTTTTCTGCAAAGACTGGATTTTTTGAAAGAAAACACACTTTGGCTAAAGGAAGATGAGAATGACGTGTGAGGAAGCCCCGTATGAAAATCTCTGAAAATAACATCATTAAAATGCAGGGAAATTCAACCCATTACATCTCTTTTAGAAATCAATGATTATTGTTTTACATTCTTCATCTCCAGATCTTTTGTTATCTCATCCTTATGCAAAACCTCTGGCATCTCTGTAACCATTGGCATTAAGCTAACTGGTCTGCAGGTACCTGAATTAATTCGTTCATACTTTTTGAAGATAAGGATTTTATTTACTAATCACCAGTCTTTTGGCACAATTCCTTTTCCTTGTGTGTTTCCATGGATTGATACTGGTGCCTTTGCTATTGCAGGTCTCTTTCAGTATCTGTGGTTTCAATCAATTTGGATCCAGAGCATTTTGCTCCCTACAAGCACAGAGAATGCTGGAGAAACTCAACATATCTGGTAGCATCTATGGAGAGAGAAGCAGATCGATCTCAATCCAATCGGACTCAAAACGTTAACTTGGTTTCTCTCATCGCAGGTGCTGCCAGACTTGCTGTGTTTCGCCAGTATTTTTTGTGTTTGTCTCAGATTTCCAGCAGCTGTGGTATATTACTTTTATTTTACCCCTTATTTTCTCTTATCACACCATCTTAAGTTATCATTTATTAGGTCCACTTAATGTCCTTCTTTCTCAAGTATTTATTCTGATATCTTTCAATTGTCTGCAATGCGTTTTAGCAGTTCGCTCCAATGGCATAATTTTTCTTGAACAAGTTATTTCCTGGTATCTAACCTTACTCTGCCTTTTGTGTGTGCCTTCATTTCTAGCATCACTAACCATTTTAAATAATGTATCTGGTTGAACTGGTAACTATATGTATGGTCACCTTGAATCTTTCCAAAGCAACTATTCCTAATTGTTGAAGCCCTCTCTCACAAGAGTGCTCTAAAATTTCTAATAAATCTGATCATATTTTTTCACAGGTTTTTTTAACACCTTATGTATGAATATATGCACACTTATAAGGTTAAAAGTAGTTCCTTATACTTTATACTTTACAGTGCTTGATCTGCTAACATCAACTGATACCTCAGCACATTATACATGACATGGTAGTGCCCCAGATTATCTCAATTAACTTCAGTAATTTGTGGTGTCGATGGTAGTCATGATTTGGAGACACTGGTGTTGAACTGGGGTGTACAAAGTTAAAAATCAAGCAAAGCCAGGTTATAGTCCAACTGGTTTATTTGGAGGCACTAACTTTCAGAGCACTGCTCCTTCATCAGGCAACCACCTGATGAAGGAGCAGCGCTCAGAAAACTAGTTCTTCCAAATAAACAAGTTGGACTATAACCTGGTGTTGTGTGATTTTTGACTCAAATTACTTGCAATTTATTGATTGTTGACCACACGCATTTTTGTGTCAGCTGTGAATTGAAACATGTTTCCGCTTCAGTTTTCCTCTCAATTGTTAATGATCAACCATGGTCTCAATACAAAGATCTGAAGAAACTTGAAATCCAACTTAAAATGAAAAGATTCCTTCTTTTCCTCCATTTTCACCAACATCTTCAATAAACTGGCTGTGGTAATCAACATAAGGACTTGGTGCTGTTGCATGATGGGCCTGCAAAGTTCAAACTAGATTCTAGTGTGCAAAGAATTAGCATATTCACGAGGCATTCCTTTATCCATTACTTGAACATAATGTTAACTCAATTAGAGTTAGGTTTATTGTCACTAATACTAATTTTGATGAACAGGGTAGGGATGTATCTATTAAAATTTAAACTAGAATGGTCATCGGTTTCATCAGTTAATAGCAATGCCAATAATTCTTGGCTAGTGCCTTTCAGCAATGCAACTACTTAAAACAATACATTTTGAAATAGTTTTAAAAACATATAGCAATATAAAAGGTTCTGCAATTTCTTCAGTACCAGTATAAATATGGAAGAGAGATGTTTCACAGAGAAGGTGCCCAGAGATTTTTTTTTGTAGCCTGAGAGTCTGAGATACTCTGTTCTTCCCTGTAGCAGATGGATCAAAATATTAAATAATGAATGATATCTTTTCTTCAGCAAGAAGATCAGAAGGAGAAGCAGCTTTATTAACATTCAAAACTGCCTCTGGTCCAATGCACCCATCTTCCATTTTAACATACATTTATATTTTCAATTATAGTGACCCAGATTTCTTGTTGTTCTGGTTCCTCCTGCGTGCATCAAATTGCCCTTTACCTACTGGAGCTGACGGAGTTTAACCTTTCAGGCACAGATGGAGTCAGATAAAATTGCGTTAGCTGCTTCATTAACAGATCTATGGTCTAAAGTGATTTGCACCTGACTGATCAAATGTATTACGCTCAGAACTCCAAACGTTATTGTGTTTCTGCCCATTTTTTTTTCAAAAAGCCCCTCATAAACAATCATGATGATATTTATCTTTTTACATTGACTATTCAAGTGTTCTCATTGAGGTGCAGAATCTTGCAGCCACTGTATGTGTTGATTGCATGACCCTTACAGGTAAGGAGCTGATCAATTTTGAAGGAAATGCAGATTGGATGATTCCTGAACCACTTACAATTCACTCAGACGGAAAACCTTTCTTATCAGCTTGCATAATGCGCTTTAAGACCAGGGTACAATGCAGTACAAGATATTTCAGCCTTATCATGGAATAGCTTGTGGAGGAATAGCGTGGCATAAAATAGGCACTGGATACACTGATCACCAGCCTGCAGGTCATTCACTTTTGCCCAGTATGTCTTTACTGTCATACCTTTGGTCAAATGTGTAGCTATTAGAGCAGTAATGAAAGATGAGATTGAAGTCGCCTTGCTTTGATGGAATTCATAGTTGGATTTACTCAATGACAACCTGTAGTAACCGATCTAATCGTTGAGTGTCTAATTTCATTTCAGCGTGGCAAGTAACTGCTTGATATTGATTGATACTCTGCCTTCCTGTCACTCAGCAGGCTTCTGTTTGTTTATCCAACTCTGTCCAGCAATCACTTAGTGAATTAAGGAAGAAGCAAATCTGATGAGATCAGATATTTGAGTAGCAAGCTCCCCAAAGGCAATGGGGGACTAGTGCAGATGCTGCAAATCTGAAATAAAAACAGAAAATCCTGCAAACTCTCAGCAGACCAGGCAGCATTTGGGAAGTGAAACAGAGTTAGAATTTCAAATGAATAACTTATCTGTCTGCTTGTACTGGATGCATTAACTCTTTTATAGAGACATAGAATCCTGCAGTGTGGAAGCAGGCCACCAAATCCATACTGACCCTCTCAAAAGCATCCCACCCAGACCCACCCATCCCTCCATTCGCCATGGCTAACTCACCTAACCTGCACATCTTGGACACAATGGTCAATTTAGCATGGCCAATCCACTAACCTGCACATCTTTGGACTGTGGGAGGAAGCCAGATCATCTGAAGGAAACCCACATAGACAATATGCAAACTTCACACAGAAAGCTGGGGTTGAACCCAGGTCCCTGGTGCTGTGAAACAGCAGTGCTAACCACTGAGCCACCATGATGCTCTCTGCTTGACAGATTCTTCCAAACCTTTTGAGACTACAAATGTTATTGGCACGCAGGTATGGTATTATAGTGAAACAAAAACAGAAACTGCTTGCAAAAATCTGCAAGTCTGGCAGTATCCGTGGGGCAAAAGCACAGTTAATGTTTCATGTCCAGTGACTCTTCATCAAGTGGTATAGTGGTTAGGTCCAGTGATGATACTTAATGGGACTTACATATTAATTGACATTGTCCTCTGAGACACACTTCAGAATTGAAAAGTCAAGCAATCTGCACATATTTAATTTAAAAAATTGCTTTATCACTTCACCTATTTTAAAAGAAACTCAAATGATACTTATAAAATTTGTGTAATACAGAGACAATTTTGTTTAAATATGAGGCAGATTCAGTTAGCTATGGAAATCAGTCAGCAGTGTCTTACCACATCTCATCAATAGGAATACAAATCTGAGTTCAATGGTTTTGTTTACATGAGGGCTGTAGCATAGCAATCAGAATGAGAGAGATGACAGGAGGGAGATTTATGAGCAAAGCCTGAGTAAAAAACATGATTATTCATTCATTTTACAGATGAGACTATGTCAAAATAAGTCGCATTTTTTTAAGAGGTGAAGGAGACTTGAAACCAGTATAGAGTTGTCATAATGTTCTTTATCATTGCCAGAGTGAACCCGTACATGGGTCTGCTAGCTGCCCCTCCATGTTCTGTAATTGGGAGTTGAATTGAATCGGACAGCCACTGTTTAATATCCGAATAGCAAACTATTGTCTTATGCAGATGGGCTAGTTGTGGAGTCTGAACAATATGGGCTATGATGAGAAAGTCGAGACAACTGGGTGAGATGTTCAGCAAGGACCTTGTTAATGTCGACAGAATAAAATTCCCATTTTCCAACCAAGAATTGTCAGAGAAGAAGAGGTTCTTACTAGTGAGCAGCAAGATGCCTACTTGCATGGAATGGTACTCATTAGCACCCTTATTATTGCTTAATATTGATATGTAGTTTCCCATTCTTCCACTAGTTAGATAGAAACTAGATGTGCAGAATTGCCAATCTAAAAGTCAGAATGGTCCAACTCATAGATTGCTCCTGACTTCCATCTTAGACCCCAAGAACCAACATCTCAGGCCACACTTAATGGGCATTGGCCGCATGCATCCCCCACCCATCTTCAGAGATTGGCATCAGACATGTACCAACTTTATCACATGCTCATGGCACATTTCCAGTAAGCTTATGGTAAGTTCTACACTTTAACAATACATTTTACAGCACACTGGCACCTTTCATTCTAATGCAGCTGCCAGAACACTTTGCTCTCAGAGACTGGCATCAGACATAAAACATGGAACATAGAATATAGAACAGTATAGGCCCTTCGGCCCTCAATATTATACCAACCATTTATCCTACTCTAAGATCAAACTAACCTACATACCCTTCATTTTACTATCTCATCCACGTGCCTATCCAAGAGTCACTTAAATCCAAGATACCTAAACGTATCTAACTCTACTACCACCACTGATAGTGCATTCCACGCACCCACCACCTCTGACATCTCCCCTAAACCTTCCTCCAATCACCTTAAAATTATGCCCTTTGTGATAGCCAATTCTGCCCTGGGAAAAAGTCTCTGATTATTCACTCTATCTATGCCTCTCATCATCTTGTACATCTCTATCAATACTCCTCTCACTCTTCAAGTCACTCCAATGAGAAAAGCCTTAGCTCCTTCAACCTTTCTTCATAAGACATGCCCTCCACTCCAGGCAGCATCCTGGTAAATCTCCTCTTGCACCATCTCTAAAGCTTCCACAAGCTTCCTATAATTAGGTGACCAGAACTGAACACAATAACTAGTCTAACCAGGGCTCTATAGAACTGCAGCATAACCTCACAGCTCTTAAACTCAATTCCCCTGCTAAAGAAAACCAACACTTCATGCACCTTCTTTATGCCCAAAACGTTGACTCTTCTGCTCCTTGGATGCTGCCTGACCTGCTGCGCTTTTCCAGCAACACATTTTTCAGCTATCAACCTGGGTGGCAACTTTGAAGGATCTATGAGCGTGGAAACCAAGATCCCTCTGTTCCTCACACTGCCAAGAATCCTGCCTTTAACCTTATATTCTGCTATCAATTTCGACCTTCCAAAATGAATTACTTCACACTTTTCCAGGTTGAACTCCATCTGCCACTTATCAGCCCAATTCTGTATCCTATCAATGTCCCTTTGCAATCTACAACAGCCGTCCACACTATCCACCATTCCACCAACCTCCATGTCATTGGCAAACTAATTAACCTTCCTTGCTACTTCCTCATCCAAGTCACTTATAAAATCACAAAGACCAGAGGTCCTAGAACAGAACCACTGGTCAGCAAGCTCCAGGCTGAATACTTTCCATCTACCACCACCCTCTGTCTTCTATGGGCCAGCCAATTCTGTATCCAGACAATCAAATTTCCCCATATCCCATTCCTGCTTACTTTCTGAATGAGCATAAGATGGGGAACGTGATCAATTGACTTGCTAAAATCCATGTACACCACATCCACTGCTCAATCTTTATCAATGTGTTTTGTCACATCCTCAAATAATTCAATAAGGCTTGTGAGGCATGAACTGCCCCTCACAGAGCCATGCTGACTATCCCCAATCAAACTATGGATCAGACACATTGGGTCAAGGAACCTCACCTGCTCTTTTAGTGTTCGCTCACTTTAAGCCTTTTTGGATGATCATGATGTATCTGCCTTTTCTTGCCTTTTTGTGCTTTGTCTCTCAGCCAGAGCTAGCAGGCTCACAATAACTCATGTCACACCTTCTCTTCCAGTGCATATACAAAGCCAGGCAGCTTGACATGGTAGCTGGTGATCAGTCAAGGGGGTGGTCATCTTGCTATGCAATACCATCCTTCATCAATGTCATACCTGCACCATGTGCCAGCAGCTTACATGGCCAACACACAGAAAGTGGTTCAGACAAATGATCATGTTTCAAAGTCTAAGAGGAGTATCCTGAATGAAATCAAGGCAGACACCCTGCAGGAGAAATTGCTAACATTTTTCTGGTACACAGCACAGATGATACTTTTGGGAAATGTCAGGTGACAGAATGAGGCTACATCAGGTGAGAGGGTGCCATAGAGGTAGTTTATTCGGTAGTCTTGATAAGATGTGGAGATAAATCTTGTGGCTCCCACTAGATTAAGTCAAGGGCATCTTCCAATATCAATCCAAAGACTTGGGTGTTGTCAGGTGTCTACTCAGGGCAGTCACACTCAGGATCCTCTCCTTGTCCACCAGATGTCTGGGGTGAATACAGTCCTAGGGGACTGTGCAATGATTATTGTGGAGAATGCAAGGAGGGAACTGAAGAGACAAAGGGTGCCCTATTACCCAAAAGTGGGGAGGGGGATGCAGAGAAGACTGGGTGATCCAGAAAGCAGGTGAGTTGGATATAAGGATGATAATCGGTGGGACTCAAGATACAAGGTGAGTATGCAGAACTGTATCCAAGGCTACAGTAGGCTTCTTGGCAGTTTTAGAGTATTTTTGACTGTGACTACTGCCCTGACCTTCTCTGGGGACCAGTGAGGATCAGTAAGATGTAATATTGAAGCTTAAGGGGAAGAGAGGAAAGCTAAAGGTGAAGTTCAAGATAGAGAGGTGGGTGAAAATGGGGTGTCCAGGCAACGGATGATACAATGGGCCATGGAGACTGGGGTGCTTCCTGATGACCAGGTGGTTTGTTCACCACAAACAATGTTTTCTGCCACCGCTTCTGTCCACTGGACATGGACTGTAATGGAGCAGACAATAGGGCTGCTGAAAATACAGTTCTGCTGCTTTGACCAGATTGGGGACAAAAGAGGAGAAAGTGAGGTCTGCAGATGCTGGAGATAAAAGTTGAAACTTTATTGCTGGAACAGCACAGCAGGTCAGGCAGCATCCAGGGAACAGGAGATTCGACGTTTCGGGCACAGGCCCTTCTTCAGATTGAGGACGTGCCCTCAAGTATAGTCCAGATACTGTCCTGACATGCGGTGCTGTCTATAATACAATGCAGCAATGTACTGGATGTTGAGAAATGGGAGGAATTCAGGTTGTCTCCCAAAGAGAAGGATGAGGAAATTGAGCTGGCGGAATATCTCCCTGTGAATGGCAAAGCTCAGCTGCATCTGGTGCTGCAAGTCAGACAGAACCTGAATGATAACCAGTTCCAGTAGATGAGAGCTAGGTCAGCAGACAATCACGGAATGTAAAATAATCATTGATCATTATGCCAACATTTGGTTTGTGTTATGGAAGTGAAGTGCAGCTTCAACTGTTTTTTGTTGTATTCACTTTTGCTGATTTTTAAAAAAAGCTGATCTCTGGAATTATTCATGTAGTTGCCTGTATGTGATGTTTCCACTACTGAACATGAAAAGACGCAGATCTACAAAGGAGAATGAGAACAGGGTGGGCGTTTAGAGCGGATGACCCAGTGGTTATACAGCATTTTGGGTGAGGGAGAGGGGTAGTACACACAAGGGATTGTCAACTATGTTGGTTGTGTGGCATGAGCAGTGTGTCTTTGTGGCTATTGTGCCACCACATTATTAGTGAGGGGGATGGCCAAATTGCTAACGTTTCTCTGGTACACAGCACAGATGGCACAGATACCTGTGATGCTTTTGGGAAGTGTCAGGTGGTAAAATGGGGCTACATCGAGTGAGGGGGTGCCATAGAGGTAGTTTATTAGGTAGTTTTGATAAGATGTGGAGAGAAGTCTCGAGAGGTCTCAGAAAGAGAAACTTTCATGAAATTCAACAAAACTGACACTCAGCCAAGAAAACATAGGATTCAGCTGTATATGCTGTAACCCCAAGCTTGTGTTAATTGTTGTCAGATCAGGTAGCCATAGCAATGTCAGAAGGAATCTTGTAATTTTGGGTTGGAGGGGGGAGGGAAACAAAGAACAAAATCCTTCAGCTGACACCAATTTACTGACACCTACTGGAGACACATGGTATAACAGATCATCAGGTGAAAACAAGATCGAACTTTGTTGTTTTGAATTTCTGGTTGAGACTCACTGCCTTGGCTGTAATACTTGCTCCAATGACCAGTCAAGGTGATGAAAGAGGTGCTACCAAGGAGATCAATGCAAACTGTTGCCTTCAAGAGCTGAAATAAAAAGAAATGACAGCTAATCGGTCTTTAAATTATTTTATTTAAGTAGTAAGTGGGGATAATACCTTCTGGGAGCCAGTCGATCAGTGCTGAGGCTGATGCCATTAGCACAATCCATGCATCCCACTCAGTGCATCTCTGTTGATGTTAATTAGCTGTCTGTTAATGCTGAGTTCAGCAATCCCATTGGTACTCACTGTGTAAATAGAACAAGACTGAAAAAGACCCAAACAATTCCTTGCCGGTTTAAATTGATGGGAAAACAAGCTCGTTAAAAAAGGGTTTTGATGTGAAGAATTCTTTAAGCTGTGAACAATATGGAGATGACAGTAAACTGCCACATCAATGTTTAATTTTCAATCTAAATATCACTCTACTGCTGACCTTCAAAGTTTCTGCATGAATTCCAAAGTTTGTCCCTGGTGATTGTTGAATTTAAATTCTTTAGCTCTCACCACAATGTTTTGGGTTGGAGGAGCTTTGAGGTATTTTTAACCTCATTTTTTTCCTATTCAGCATTTTCCTTACTTTCGATCTGTGAAAATTATTTTGTAATTGACCAAAACTGCACCAGCAGTATATCTAATGACACATTGCTATGAGTCCAACAGGGAATAGCTTATTTACAATTATCTTTTCAACCATATATTACATGGTTAGGGTCAATGACTGCCTTGCGCAGCTTAATTGTTGAATTTTTATTTTATTGCAGCTTTACTAGATGATACTGTAAGTCGCTCAGCTTAATTGCTGAAGTTTTATTTTACTGTAACTTTACTGGACGAAATAATAAGTAGATTTGCCTCACTATATAGCAGGGCTACCGCAGCTGTCTAAAATTTCAGTGTTTACAGAGAAAGGTGTAAGGGCGATAACAGAATACAGGGAGGAGCTTTGTTGTTCATCAGGCTCAACCTTCCAGGAAAGAAGATTTATGTAAATATAGTAGTGAATGGTTGGTTTGAAAGTGTCTGAACCAGCAGCATTTGTTTAAGCCATTTGTACGAGACTTCTCCTTAAATCAGTCAACATGGCCCATCTTCAATCAGATGCAAAGGGAGTTCCCGGCCTGTAAGTTTGTAACCAAGGTATGTAATGTTTTTGAAGATACAAATGAGCTGATATAAAAGATACTGTGTGTGCTAGCGGGAGGATGCCATTATCATCAAGGATAAAGTTAAAAATCACACAAAACTAGGTTATAGTCCAACAGGTTTATTTGGAAGCACTAGTTTTCGGAGTGGTGCTCCTTCATCAGGTCCTCTGCAGATCATGACTGGAATTTAGGAACTTTTAAAAGGTCTCTGAGTTGATCAGTGCTTCCAGTCATGGGGAACTGTGGTTGTGGTTTCTAATGGCACAGCAATCTTGAAAATTGAACTGAGGCAAAAAGAATGATTGCAGAGGATGGAGGCAGAGGTCCATGAGCTCCCTTGTACATGCTGTGTCTACCTTAGATCTTCAAAAAGCATTTTGCTGGCCAGAACCTCATCCAGGAGCAGTGTGCTCAGCAGTTGTCCTTCATCAATGATGTGATAACAGCAGTCTGTCATCTCCTTGCTTCAAACCTGAAGCCTCAGGTCAGGGTGGCAATGCTGCTGCAAGAGGTGCAAGACCAATGGTCATGTTCATTTTCTTGAAGACTCCAAAAGGTTAAATGTCCAACCAAGGTCTAAATCAACTAAATCTGTCAGCAACACTGAGGGTCCCCATACCAACCCCAAGGGGATCTCCATTACAAACCTTCCTCTGGCCCAAAAAATCCCATTAACTGTAACTAAACCTCACTACTTTTCCAACTACATGGCTGTCCCTTATATTCCCAGAATCATAGGATCCCTACAGTGTGGAAACTGGCCATTTGAGTCCACACTGACCCTCTGAGCAGCATCCCACCCAGACCCAACCCATTCCTGGAACTCTGCATTTCCCATGACTAATTCATCTAGCCTGCACATCTTTGGACTGTAGGGGGAAACCAACACAGACATGAGGAGAATTTGCAAACTCCCCATAGTCATCAGAGGGTAGAACCAAACCGAGATCCCTGATACTATGAGGCAGCAGTGTTAACCAGTAAGCCACTGTGCCAGCCTGTTCTATAACATTTTTTGAACAAGCTATTTGTATTTTTCCAGTCCTGCACCAGAACCCCCTAAAATCGAGGTATGATTGAAAGATAATTGTCAGGATCTTGGCAAATTTCATTCTCACTTCCCTCAATATTTTTGGATGCACTTCATCTGGTGCCTTGTAGAAACTGTGAAATTAGTAACATGCGTAGACTATTCAAGTAGCCCTTGGAGCCTGCTGTGCTGCATACAATGTGATCATGACTGATCATCCAACTCAGGACCCTGCTCATACTTTTGTCCCAAACCCTTTGATCCTTTTCACCTGGCTGGCTTTGTGTTATGTTGCCTCTGACTGTGTCACAATGAAAGCTGAGACATTGGCCATTAGATGCTGCATCAAGGCTGAGTCTACACATGTTCTAATGGAGATGACCACCCCTTCTATGCTGAAAGTGATGGGCTTTAGCCTTTGCGTTGAAGTTGGAACTTCCTTTTTGTTCACAATGATGCCAATCTTTCCGTCAGCCTTCCCAGTACTTGTCAGTGTGTTCAAAATCGTTAGTGTTTGTAATAGTTGAATGTGTGTGGAAGCTAGAAATGGAGATATGAAGATTCCAGCAATGTAACCATGTACAATGACTTGGCTACATGGTTTACTATAAACTGACCGACTCCCACAGCTACCTAGACTACACCTCCTCCCACCCTGCCCCCTGTAAAAACGCCATCCCATATTCCCAATTCCTTCGTCTCCGCCGCATCTGCTCCCAGGAGGACCAGTTCCAATACCGTACAACCCAGATGGCCTCCTTCTTCAAAGACCACAATTTCCCCCCAGACGTGATCGATGATGCCCTTCACCACATCTCCTCC
>NC_057736.1:32443733-32491033 GCF_004010195.1 Chiloscyllium plagiosum | reverse complement strand
CTTCTTCCTGACCTCTCCGCCCCCACCCCACTCTGGCCTATCACCCTCACCTTGACCTCCCTCCACCAATCGCATTTCCAACGCCCATCCCCCAAATCCCTCCTCCCTACTTTTTATCTTAGCCTGCTGGACACACTTTCCTCATTCCTGAAGAAGGACTTATGCCCGAAACGTCGATTCTCCTGCTCCTTGGATGCTGCCTGACCTGCTGCACTTTTCCAGCAACACAGTTTCAGCATGTACAATGACATGGACAATGTCGATATTGAATTTGAGTCTGGATTGCTAGAGATTAGTGATGGGCAAATGATGAGGGTGTGCTGAATTAAAGATAGTCTGGGGTTAATAACTCAATTCAGAGGAAGTGATTCAAAATGTATTCACTTGATCTCTCAAGAGAGACCATTGAGCTTTTTTTGATACTGTGTCAGTCTCTGATGCCAGACATCTGGATTTTACCTTCACAGCTATATGATCTGACTGCCCTCACAATGTGTGTCTGTCTGACACCCCCCAATCAATAAAGAAAGATACCCTACCTCATCGTTTCTATCCTCTCCACAATGGAGCCCAATCCTGTGTTAGAGAACCCTGGAGTCTTTCTCTCTGGCCTCGTTGCTTCTATGGTTTGTTCCTGCTTACATTGGCTTTTCCAGCTGCTTTCAGTGCCTGTATCAACCAGACCACACATCCCTGAGAAGAGGTGCAGGCTGGCTTTAAGAACTGAAACTATTCCTTTGGTATTGATCTCATAAAGACCTGGGACCTTTGTGGATTATGCTTTGGCGCTTTGGGTAACAAGGGCTACATTCCCCGATTATGAAAAGGAGAAGGTTAGCATGCTGCTTGCACCACTCCCATTGGGTACAAAGTAATATTGTAACACAACCACTACAACAGCTAACACACCTTGCTCATCTGTTTTCATTTCTCCCAGTTTAAATTTTAATTAGAGATTAGCTGCTGTGATAATGCACACTTTGCATCACTCCAAAATCAAACTGTTTTGCAGAAAAGCAACCCACATTGTAAAACTGTCCTATTAGTCACTGCAGATTTAAAACGGTTTATAAATTCAATTTTATGTGGTGTGTATAAAGGGATCTGTTGGCAATAATAAAGTCATAACCATCAATCATGCTTTTACACGCTAGTGCTCATTTAGATGTGAAGCAAAGCTGATGACTCAAAGAATCACCAGTAATGATAATATCCATGGTATTCCCACATTTATTCTGTATCATTTCCCAAGTATTAATCTAGGTGTGATAGGAAATGGAAAAAAAAATCCTCAGCTGTATTCTCATGAAAGTTCAGTTGTCTGCTCATGAATTACCACTGTATAGATATCCCACTGCTCTCCTTCAGCAGTTTTGATATATTTCTTCCCTGCTTGGTTGAAGCTATGATCAATTATGTTTTGTATTTTGCACTGAGCTAGGGAATTGTGTTTGTCCTTCATTGAAATCATATCAGTTAAGCACTCATTATGTCAGACTAACAAAAGATGGGAACATATCCCAAGCTTGTTGTTGACTGTGTCTGTGAGTGTTATTTAAAACAACTTCTTTTCACAAGATCTCTGGAAATGTACTTGAGTTCTTTTAATCACCTTCACTCCTTGAGGCCTTTTCACTACTTGTGAGCCTGGGATCTAATTGAAACGAGATCATACAGTCAATGGGGTGGCATGGCTCACTGGTTAGCACTGCTGCCTCACAGTGCCAGGGACCCAGATATGATTCCTGCCTTGAGCGACTGTCTGTGTAGAGTTTGCACATTCTCCCCACGTCTGCGTGGGTTTCCCCTGGGTGCTCCGGTTTCCTCCCACAGTTCAAGGATGTACAGTTTAGGTGAATTGGCCATGCTAAATTGCCCATAGTATTAGGTGCATGAGTCGGGGTAAATATAGGGTCGGGGAATGGGTCTGGGTGGGTTACTATTTGGAGGGTCAGTGTGGACTTGTTGGGCCAAATTCCATACTATAGAGAATTTAATCTAAAAAGGCATCCTGTAAACGTAATTCTTTCTGTATATACTTCCAGAGGCACAATGATCCAAGCAATAATGATCTTTGAGGAGACAGTCTGATCACCTCCTATTAGTATTGCTGAATGTCTCATCATCAACATCTGAGGGGAAGTAAAGCCCCAGCATTGCAATCCCTGAGAACAATGCTCCCATCCTTCCTGTGCATTGCCACTTTGCCTCAGAGGAGAGGCTTGAGCTTTAGAGTGATGCTGTGAGGAGTTTTCGATTCCTCGCAAGGCTATCCATGATGGTAAGGTCAGAGGTGAGGGACCGGACAGAAAATATTCATGCAATATCAATAACTGAAATGGCAGATGAAGGCTACACAATAGGGAGATCCACAAGGGAAGTTCCATTTTCACTGGAACTGAATCGACATTCTGTCATGAACTGTGTCTCTGCTGATGTGTGACAGCATCCCCTTATTGAAAAGATGTCCCATATAAGGCATCTAACTTAAAGCTCCAGCATCATTACTTAATTGAGAATCAGATCTGTTGGTTTTCTTTTGCATGACTGAAGCTCAGCAATTTATTGCTCAATTTTGTTTCAAAGTTTTGTTTGCGATTGTGTTCTTATTAAAGGTATACCTTAGTTGACATTGCTTATACTAAAGTTGTCAATATTGCACATCAGTTATGGGCCAGATTTAACTGTGTACAGAATCTAATGTGAGTGATATTTATATTTTTCTTTGCATGGTATCTTGCTGAATATGTGAGCTGAGAATGGTAGCAAGATAAACAGAACCTCTGGAACCTAAGAGAACAGAGTGAACTACAATGTGTTTTTTTTAGTCAATCAGTTTGATGGGTCGTGAAACTACAAGTGCATCTAGGGAAAAGCAAGCAAATGAGAGTGAATTAATTCATTTTCAAATCAGGCACATGAAAACAATTGAGAAAAATAAATCAGATTACGAAAAAAATCAGTAAGTGAAAATAGCAAAAATAAATGAAAATTTTTGGCACATGTTAACATTTTTTTAAAAATCTGCAACAATGTGTACAAGATAGAATGAGATTCTCCATTATCTTAGTTAACTTTCAGACATTAATGTCTTTTAATATATTCATTCACAGAATGCGAGTGTCACTGGCTAGACCAATATTTAAATGCCCATTACAGAGCGCACTTAAGACTCAACCGCAACACTGAGTTTGGAATCAAATGGAGGTAAGGCCAATTGAGGACAGCAGACAGTTTCCTTTGCCAAAGGACATCAGTGATAGGTTTTAAATGACAATGATCAATTTCTAGATTTTCATCCCTTTTTTTCAAATTGAGTTTACACTTGGAGGGATTCAAAGCCATAATTCTCAGAGCATTAACCTGGAGTTTTAAATTGCTAGTGTAGTGATAATACCACACTGTCACAAACACTTTTCACATGAAGTGAGTACTTATATTTGAATAACAAATGTTAACTTTTTACATGGAGTTTAATTCAGTCTATCACTCTATGCTGCTCAATGCACTGCCATGATGAATCAAATTGCAGGTTGTCTTGATCATGAAGCTAATGATGGAGTGATACAGCTGAAACAAACAATTTTGGATAATCATGTTTCATTATACAACTACCAATTGTCTAATGTTAGTTCATCATTTCTTCATATATAACACAGTGCAATTAGCCTCACCATTATTTTAGCACAAAAATCTAACCTTGTACATTTACATTGTGAATATATTGGCTTTCATTAGCTTGAAGGTTGCAATTTACATCAGATTAATACCAATATTAAAAATAATTTTCAGTTTTAAGAAAGCTTGATATTTTCATTTTTTGTGAAGGATGACACTGTATTTTATCATTAAAACTTGAAGCTGAAGCTCAAGTTGCTTGGTGAAAGAAATGTTTTGACGTGGCTCATTTTCTCAGCCTTTACCAGTGACTCAAAGGAAGACAATTGGATTTTCTTGGCTTTTTTATATACACACATACACGTCATGACATACACACACACATCATGACATCCACATACAGGACTGATACAGGACTGAGACAGATATTCCTTGAAGTGAGATTTGCTTGTGCTGTTAGGGTTAGTTTAAACTAACTTGTCAGCAGGATGGGAAACCTACCATTAGCCCAAATTGGAAGGGAGCTAAGTGGTAACAGAAAATGGAAAAAACTGCAAGGGAGACTATGCAACAGCAGAAACAAAGCTAAGCACTGAGTATGCCTCATTTTCAGAATGGTGTCAAAAAGATAGAGTTATCTAAATCCGAATGTATACAACAAAATAGGTGACCGAAAGGCACAAATTCAGGTAAACAGTTATGGTATAATTGCCAGGACAGAAACGTGGCTGTATGTTGACCAGGACTGGGAAGTGAATGTTTGATATTTAGGAAGGATGGACAAGGAGAAAAGATGGTGGAGCTGGGCTGATGATGCAAGATGAAGCTAACATAGTAAGGGAGGATCTCAAATTAGAAGAACAATGTATGGAATCTGTTCGGGTGAACTAAGAAAAGTCAAAGGGCAATAGACAATGTTTAGAGTTAGTTATAGGTCACCAAATTGTAATGGTGGTGTGGGATATGATATAATTCAAAGATATTTGTAACATTTCCAATACAATTGTCATGGGTAACTTCAACCTGCATGGAGACTGGATAAAATAATTAAGTGTTGAAACTGTAAAAGCTGAGATTCTATACTGAAAACAACAAATGCTAGAGATCACAGTGGGTCACATTGCTCTCTCTCCATGGAGAGAGAGCAATGCAACATTTCGAGTCTAGATGACTCTTCATCTGAGCCCTGATTTGTCTTAGGGAATGGTTTTCTAGAGCAGCATGTTGAAGAGCTGACTAGAGGGCAGGCCAAGTTGGATCTTGCATTATGTAATGATAAATTAATTAGGAATGAATAAGCTTGCTGTAAAAGTGGCCAAAATATGATCAAATTTTACATTATGTTTGAAAGTGAGATAGTTCAATTTGGAACAAGGGTGTTAAATAGGGAACATATGACAGCATGAAGCTCAAGTTAGCTGAGTGAGATTGGGACATTACTGCACATTGGCAACGTATAGTGTTTGACAAAATTTACATGGTTTGCAATGTTCTTTCAAGGTTCAATCATTCAAGATTAAAACAGAAAGCTTATAAAGCGGCCAGAAATTATCGGATTCAGAACTGTTAAAAAAACAGCAAAAGATAATCAAAAATCTGATAAGGAAAAGAATAGAATATGAGTGCAATTTAGCAAAAAAAGCTTTAAAAATGTACTGTAAAAGATTCTATGGGTATGTGAAAAGGAAACATTTGATTAACTTGTGTGTTGGTCCTTTAAAAGCTGTCAAGAAATTTTCCAATGGGGCTTAGAGAAATAGCAGAAAATTTAGTGATTACATTGCGTTTGCTTTCACTGACAAAAATACAAGGAATCTCCCAGAATGAGAAGTCCAAGTAACTAGAGAGAATGAGAATTTGAAGGTTTGATATTAGTAAGAAGGTTATACTGGCTGTAAGTTGACAAGTCCCTGGGATGTGATAGTCTTCATATTAGAGTGTTGAAGAATGTGGCTGTAGAAATGTGTTGGTCAGCATTTTCCAAATTTCATAGATTCTGGATTGATTTCTGCAGTTGGAAAGCTTGCAAATATCACGCCATTGTTTAAGAAAGGAGCAAGGATAGAAAAATTAGGGAATGTCAGACCATTACATCAATAGTAGGTAAAATTTTAGAATCTGTCACAGAGGACAAGATAAAATGGATACTTGGTAAAAATTAGCTGATTTGACATGGACAACATGCATTCACAAATGGAAAGTCATGTTTGACAAATCGTTTGGAGTTTTTATGAGTATGTCATAATCAAAATCAATAAATAGAAGTTGATGGATGTGGTTTGTTTAGGTTCTCAGCTTTTGATAATAACCCTCCCTCCCAACCACATGATATAGAAAGTAATGTACTGGCATGAGTTAAGGATTGGCTAACAGTAAGACAATAGAGAGTCAGAACAAATGGTTCATTCTCCAATTTACAAGCTGTGGCTAGTAGTATGCCACAAAGGAAACCAAAAGTAATATTTCCAAATTTGTCAGTGATACAAACCTAAGCCAGAATGTATGGTGTGTAAACAATTCAAAGGGAAGTGATGGTATAGTGGTATTATCATTAGTCTATTTGTCTGGTGACCCAGATAATTATGAACTGAGACCTGGGTTCATATCCTGCCATGGTGGAATTTGAATTTAATAAAAATCTGGAATTTAAAGTCTAATGACTTTTGATTAATTAGATGATCATCATCTGCTGATGACCATGAGACAATTGTTGATTATCAGGAAAAACCCATCTGGTTCAGTAGTGTCTTTTAGGGAAGGAAACTTCCATCCTTACCTGCTCTGGCAACACAAGACCCACAGGTATGTGATTAACTCTCAACTGCCCTCTGGACAATTAGGGATGGAGCAGTGAATGCCAGCGATGCCCACATCTTGTGAATCAGTTTTTTTTAGAATGTCAATCACTTTCAGGATAACTTGGTTAGGTTTAGTGATTGGGCAAGAACATGGCAGTTGAAAGATAACATGAAAAAAACGTGAGGCAGAGAAACCCTTGGTTGACAAAGACAGATGTATGGAGTATTTCTTAAATGCTGAGAGGCTGGAAAATGCATATGAGCAAAGGGACCTGGGTCTCCTTATCAATGAATATGAAGGCTAAATTGTACGGGTAGTAAGCTAGTATGGCAATTAGAAATGGGCAGTACTTTCTAGCTTGGCCAATGCCACCCACATCCCATGAATGAATAAATAAAAATAAACCTTTCTTACACTAGTTTCCAAGAGATTAATGTTATATAACTGATGTGGAGGTCATAGAGTCATAGAGATGTACAGCATGGAAACAGACCCTTCGGTCCAACCCATCCATGCCGACCAGATATCCCAACCCAATCTAGTCTCACCTGCCAGCACCCGGCCCATATCCCTCCAAACCCTTCCTATTCATATACCCATCCAAATGCCTTTTAAATGTTGCAATTGTACCAGTCTCCACCACTTCCTCTGGCAGCTCATTCCATACACGTACCACCCTCTGCGTGAAAAAGTTGCCCCTGAGGTCTCTTTTATTTCTTTCCCCTCTCACCCTAAACCTGTGCCCTCTAGTTCTGGACTCCACCACCCCAGGGAAAATACTTTGCCTATTTATCCTATCCATGCTCCTCATAATTTTGTAAACCTCTATAAGGTCACCCCTCAGCCTCCGACGCTCCAGGGAAAATAACCCCAGCTTGTTCAGCCTCTCCCTATAGCTCAAATCCTCCAACCCTGGCAACATCCTTGTAAATCTTTTCTGAACCCTTTCAAGTTTCACAACATCTTTCCAATAGGAAGGAAACCAGAATTGCATGCAATATTCCAACAGCCGCAACATGACCTCCCAACTCCTGTACTCAATACTCCAACTAATAGAGGAAAGCATACCAAACGCCATCTGCACTATCCTATCTACCTGCAACTCCATTTTCAAGGAGGTGCCAGTGTTGGACTGCAGTGGGCAAAATTAAAAATCACACAACACCAGGTTATAGTCCACCAGGTTTATTTGGAAAAGCACAGCCAGTCAGGCAGCATGCAAGAAGCAGGAGAATTGACATTTTGGGCATAAGCCTTTCATTCCTGACGAAGGGCTTTTGCTCGAAATGTCGATTCTCCTGCTCCTCGGATGCTGCCTGACAGGCTGTGCTTTTCCAGCACCACACTCTTCGACTCTGATCTCCAGCATCTTCAGATCTCACTTTCTCCACGTTTATTCGGAAATACTAACTTTCAGAGTACTGCTCCTTCATCAGGTAGTTATGGAGCAGGATCATAAGACACAGAATTTATAGCAAAAGATTACATTGTCATGCGACTGATGGTAAATTATCTAGATTTATATAGATGCTAAGAACAATTGTGACCATCATGGCCACTGACAGTGTTGTGCTAAAGAATAAGGTTGGCTGCAAGTCACTTTGTAGCACATGATGCATTTCAGTTCTAGTATCCCTTGGACTCATTGCGAGTATGTTTTTCCCATGTGTTGAAATAAGTTGAGTGTTTAATCTCTAACTGTACTGTGACAGCAACAATATCAAGCTCCTCCATTTCAAATTTTATTCACTCAAATAGCCATCAGCTGCCCAGATAACTCAAACTCCCTTGTCGCATTATCAAACCTTCAGGAATCATATTTAATTTTTGCTTTATTATTCAATTCCACCATCTAACATTCAACCAATCAGCAATGTTCCATTTTTCTTCTCAGTGTGTTTTCAGTCTCTCTCTTATTTTTCTAGGTGCTTTCTGCTATCTTTTTCCTATTGTTCTGTTGCTATTTGTGCATGAGTCATCTTTCCAAATCTTTCCAAATCTGACAAATGTGTCTAAGTCTGAAATTATTAACTGATCTGTTCTTTGCACAGAAACTGAATATTTCTAATATGTTGTTTTGATTTGATTTCCAACAATTGAATTTTAGCTTTTTTATTCCTCAAGAATGGGTTTGGCATTTTAAAGTAATAGCTTCTATAGACTGCAACCTTGATAGGTTGCTTGTACTTTGCAGAATTGCAGATAAATTCTCTTAAAAACACATAAAATGAAAATGAAACGTGTCAACACAGAATCAAATGGAATGAAATCAATTGATACATACTGCTGAGCCCAGTTTTGTGGTGGAGAAGATTAAGATAAAAACTAGCATTGATAACTTCCTTTTAAATAAAGCATCACCACTTTCAGTTACAAACCTGTGAACTGTTATTATTTCATGGAATGAGACATCATCTGCAGTTAAGCAGCATTCTTACCTCAGGCATATTCAGAAGTTTTCAATAGGTGGTTTCTGACTGGGATGGTCCCATTTGTGTGTGAACAGACTTGCTCACTGCAAATTGCTCACAATCACAAGCATGAACTATATAATACTTGTAATAAAGATAAGTCAAGACAATACAATGGAATTAAAATTAGTCTCAACAATGATGACAATGACACTGGCACTGTTTATTGTAACTATCCATGTGGCTCACTAATGTCATTCAGCAAGTAAAATCTATCATTCTTACTGCCTGGTCGAGATCAAAGGTCAAAGTAAATATTTTTGGGGTGCTCTTTTGGAGAGTTCTGGATGGCTGCTTTTTCATTTATAGGGTCTCTTATTCCCTTCTCACAAAGTCTTTGATTTGAAGATGTGCAGTCAGAAAGTAATATTATCTTCTATATATGTCTTTACATATCTGCGCTTTTGGACTCACAGAGCAGAATTAGAAGAATTCATCAAAATCCTAAATAATTAACGTGCAACACAGAAGGACAGCTTACATTTCTTAAGCATGACAGTACTGAATTTGGACAAGGCAACAGGTATAAGATGGCAACAAAAGTAAATTTTACAAAAACTGATGCACATGTGATTAAAAGTACATTTATTTGTAAAAAGATTTATTGCCTGTGACTTCAAATTTTCCTGGCTCCCACTTTTCTAGGTACCTTGGCCTTCTCAGTCCCACCCTCTTTGCAGTCACTGGTTTCTCTCCCACTCTCTACCTTTGCAGCCACTTGCTTTCCTCCCCTCCCCTTTCTAGCCTACAAATTATTGCCTCACCTGAGAGACATTTGGTTGTACCAGCCTTGTTGAAGAAGCAGCAATGTTCAAAATTTTTCAGTTCCATGTTTTGGGGCTGGCAACATTTTCTTGATTGGTTGACCTGTGATTCACTTTCCCCTGTTATTTCGACCATTAATCTTCCTACATATATAAAATATAATATATTTTGAATTCTGAGCTACATGTGTTTCCAGATCCACAGCTACTGTTTGCCCTTTGTCATGGCCTAGCAAGCAACTCAATTCAAGGGAATTAGGGATGGACAAAAACTGCTCGCCTTGCTAGTGACACCACATCCCATAAAGAATTTCTTTTGAAAAAGGTGATTGACACATTCTTTATTGGCCAAGTAAAGCTTTCAAAGAATCATTATATTACCTGAAAAAACCCAAATTTAAACCACGCCCACAATTAAGAATCCAAGGACAAGATTTGCTTGCTAAAGGTACTGACTGGTTTCAAATTTTTATTGATGGTGAAATCTTCCACAAAAGTCAAAGCATTTGTGATTCTGTGGTTCTCACATTTCTGCAGGAAGATAACTGAACTCCCTTGCTTTGTTATGGAAATTAATTTTGACAAAAACTGAACAAGGAATATCCCAAATATGGGAAGTAAAGATTGTTATAATCTGCCCATTAAAAATGCAGTGTCTCACATCAATGACATGATTAGCAGCAACATTCTTTGTAATCTCTCCACCTCATCTCAATTCCATTTTACATATTCTCAGCATTGACATTCTCTGTTCAGTGATTACTTAGTTTGGAATGTTCCCAAATTAAGTCCTATAACATCCATCAAGCCGAAGTCTTTTGTCCTCAAAATCTTCAACCAACAAGTTTGATTCTCAAAATGGAATGCACAGATTTTTACAACCATCATGCATGTTTGTTTAATGTGTCATCTGACAGTGATCCATGCGTGTTCTGATAAAAATTTTGATTTTGATATATTTCTCTTTTATTTTAATGCAGCCCTTAGATCTCTGGAGATGAATGACAGTGTCTTCAAGCTGTCTGCATCATTAAAGCAGCCATTATGCAAGTGAATTTTCAAAGTAAATGAAGCATTAAATTCTATTCCATTCCTTACTGTATCTGATGAACCAGTTCAGTTGGGTCACGTGTTTGAATAATTCTTCTATGTTTTAGTAAAAGACTTTAAACGTGTCGATCATATTTATTTTAGTTGATGTACCTATGGCATAAAAGAGCATGGGTTTCTCAATGTGCTCAACACAAGTGACTTACCCCATTTTAAAATTAATCTATTTATCTCCTGGCATCAACTTTGGTCTTCCTGGCTGAAAGTGAAGCCAAAGTTACTTCACCCACAAATCATTTAGAGCTGTTTTTCATTCAGATAATGAGATGAATAATTATCTTCAGGTGATTTATCACTCAACATTTTAATTTCCCCAATTCTTTCTATGCAATTGGCTCAGGCATATCTGAGACAAATGATCAAAGAGACCTTTCCCATGTCTATTATAAGAGGCAACTGAACAAATGTATTAACTAATGCTAACATTCAGAGCAGTCTGCATTCCCCCTTGCAAAATTGTTCCCCCAAGACAGTAAGAGATAATTCTGTCAATCCCTTCACCAACTATACTCCTTGTGCCTTGCTGATATCTCAGATTAAACAATCTGCCACTGCTTAATGATCACAAGTGAAGAAAGGTAAACCAGCTGAGGTAATGAAAGGTACATTGCCTGTAACGATGAGCCAGCAATACTGAGTACTGTCGGGAATGAAATGGAAATCAAAACAGGAACATCCTCCAAATCGATTCAATCAACTTTCAGCAGTTAATAAGCTACAAACCAGCAGAATGTTGATACAGCAAGATGATAAACAGTTCAACAGGGACAAAACCATAGTGTAGAGTGGCCATTATCTCAGGTGGTCACTCATGCTCAATATAATGGTTCATCTGAATAATGGTACCTTTAATAGCACATCACGCCCTCAGTGTTAAGTTGGACTGGACAGCTGGCTCAAGATCCCTGGAATGGATCTAGAGCATGCAACCCTCTGAAACTGAGTCAAGAGTGCTATCAACTGAGCCATAATTAACATTTCAATATTAATGTATTATGGAATGCTATTTTGCTTGCTGGTTTTATTTTGCCATTCCATTGAGCTGACAATCTCAGAACCATATTCTTGTGAGGTGGTGCCAAGTGGAAGTGAATAGCCGATACTCGAGGGAAAATCAAACAGCAAGTCATCTTCAGTCTGCTCAGGTAAAAATCTAAAGCAAAAGAATGTTGATTGGAGTCCTGATGTCACAGAACACAAGAGAAAGAAATACAGAGCTTATTTTCTCTGCATTAACACTGCACTTGCAGTTTACCTGCTTAAGAATGAATGGATTGGTTGTTAATTTCTCTTGCCTGGCATGCAAAGAACTTTATTTTGCAGAACCTATTCTGAACAAAACATCATGAATTAATTTCAAGAAGATGCTCAGTCTGAAATGTCTGAAAGGCTCAAGAGACACATTCATTTGGTAAATGCATAGTGCATATTCATCAGACTATGTGACCTACATAGTCCTCAGTGTTAATGCAAAAACAATCAACAACATCCCTATATTCTGACAAATTTAATTTTCTATCACCCTAATGCAACTGAAAAAATGAACAAGGTTGAACAGTGTTTATTTCCACTCACAACAGCTGTCTGCTTCTTTTGGCTGTTGGTTGAACTCATCCAGCATTGATTATAATCAAATTGTATGGCCCCAGTGAAAACTCTTTTCACTGTTGATTTACAGTGGTCATGCAAATCATCAACTGAAATTAATAAAATAATCCAACAAAAAAAAATTCAGAGGAAATGTTAACTCCAATTCTCTCCACAGATGCTGCCAAACCTGCTGAGCTTTTCCAGCAATTTCTATTTTTGTCAACAAAAAAAGTGTTGTTTCTTTAGATGTCTCACAGCTTCCCCCTTTTTGGTATCCTATGTCTGCCCATGGACTTAGAACGAAAACAGGCATTGCAAAACTCAGTCTTCACTGATGACATTCTAAACTATTGTCCGCTGGAATGAGACAAAGGCATCATGAATGAAGTAACCATTTTTGTTTTGACTACAAATAGTAACACCACTATTCCAAGCCTGAATGAAGATAATTGTACAATTCACCCATGACTCATTCTTGGAAACCATGTTGTTGTGAGTGTCTGGAACTGAATTTTATGTACATGCATTTGAGTGATATAATGATCCTCCACTCACTGAAATTAAAGATGACTGTATTGAGAGATTTTGCTGCAGTTTCAGGCATGAGATCTATTTGGTTGAAAGCATTAAAGATTTTTTTAATATTTGGTTGTGTGTTGAATAAATAGACTTTGTGTAATAAGAAAACAGACCTGTGAATTCTTCAGTCAGCCCTGCTCCTGATTCATTCTGACTGGACTGAAACAATAGTGCCAACGTTCACTTTGTGGCTTTCTGTCTATCTTTCAAGAGTGTGACTTACCTCCGTTCAGCAAGGTTCCGTTTTCAAACTGGATGGTAGGCACATCCAGATCATATGGTGCAGTAGTATAATTTTGCACATCTACTCGTATCCATAGTATTTGACTTGAAATTGAAATAAACCTGTGTACCAAAGTTGAACCCAAATTTTGTTAAGCAAGCCATTACTATAGCCAAATATTATTTCACATGAAAAATTGTATAGTCCCAGGACTGAAGTGTAAATTGTGTACTCTCATCTCTCTGAGTGTCATTTAAAATTTTCTTTTTGAGTGCTTCTATTTTAACTGTTATTTTTTGCAAAACATGATCTTTGATGATTCTCGTTCCTTACAAATGAGTTAGAACGGTTGTGCAAGTGCCTTATGACCCTGAAGCTAACTTGCAATGCTGTCACAGTGGCTCCTCATTGGACATAAATAGTATAATGTGGATGGAGCAAGGAGAGAAAGTCACAGCTTGGTAGAAGCCTGAAATCTAGCCATTTGAATGCTAGAAACATCTGTAGAGGAGATTGACTAACATTAGGTGGTAGAGTTCATGAAATAATCTTTCAATAATATGACAGTAAGGTCAGAGCCTGTCATATTACATATGAATGCATGTGTTGTATTTAGTCTTTGTATGTTTAAATTAGATTCCCTGTACTGTGGGAACAGGCCTTTCAGCCCAACAACCCTCCGAAGCGCAACCCGCCCTCCCCCCCTACATTTACCGCTGACTAATCCACCTAACACTACAGGCAATTTAGATGACCTAACCTGCACATCTTTGGACTGTGGGAGGAAACTGGAGCACCGGGAGGAAACCCATGCAGACGCAGGGAGAATGTGCAAACTCCACACAAACAGTTGCCTGAGGTGGGAATTGAACCCAGGTCTCTGGCACTGTGGGGCAGCACTGAGCCACTGTGCTGCCCTAAGGCATGTCATGAAGAAGCTTAAACTCAAAGATAGTTCTTGATTTTGTATTCTCCTTGACTAATCTGTCTTGAACCCAAAATCACATGTGATCATAAAGCTACACAACTGAGAAGATTGCAAACATTATCATGTTATTTTTGTAGCAGTCACTGAATCAAATGGCAAGAGCATGGAATCAAGATATTGATTATCCCATGACAAAATTATTAACTCAACTTCATCCAGAGGACATGAATGCTTAAAATTAATAAATTACATTTTCATGCATTAAGTCTTCATACAATACAATAGGAGTGTGTGGCAATAGGACACAAAAGCTCATTGTCCAGAAAGTAAAGAGTGGATGAAAGAATTATTGTATTGATGCTACACAAATCAGGAGAATGCAGTTCATGCGTGTGGTTAACATCCTACAATGCATTAATCATGAGTATGTGCCTTAAAGGTAAAATGACACAGTGACACTGAGATATAACACACAATCCCCCTTTTTACAAAGATAAAAACATATTCCATACAAATAAATGTGGTTGTACCTCTGTCCCTATTGCCAATTTAATAATTATATAAATGGGTAACATAGAATTTACAAGACAAACATTTCAATTGTTGTCATGATTTGGAGATGCCGGTATTGGACTGGGGTGTACAAAGTTAAAAATCACACAACACCAGGTTATAGTCCAACAGGTTTAATTGGAAGCACTAGCTTTCAGAGCACCGCTTCTTCATCAGTTCTGTTGGACTATAACCTGGTGTTGTGTGACTTTTAAATTTCGATTGTTCATTTAATGCTTTGGAAATTTAACAATTCATCCTGATTTGCTGATCTTTTAATGATGTAGAGCATGAGACATTGTTCTCTATTGTTTGTCTTGCTGCTGGTTGCTGCCATTCAGCATCACTGCACAATCTTCATCATTACACTATTTTTCCACACTCTCTTCATGCGCGATTGGTATGTTGTGCATTGGTCTGAGCCAGCTTCTGGTCCTTCACAATGTCGCACCATGACCAGAAATATCTTTGTGTAATCAGGGTTCTTTGCGTATTTTAGAAACCTTTGCTGGTTTCTAAGTATTTACATTTTGTACTCCTGTTCCGTGAGACTTTGTGAACCATAAGATGTAGAAGCAGAAGTAGGTCATTTGGCCCATTGGGTCTGCTCTGCCATTCAGTGAGATCATGGCTGGTTTGATAGTCCTCAAGTCCACTTTTCTGTTTTTTCCTCAAAACTCTTCATTCCTTTACTGCATAAAAATCTGTCTCTCTCAGCCTTGAATACCTAATAACCCAGTCTTAACAACCTTCTGCAGTGAAGAATTCTATATATTGACTGCTATCTGAGAGGAAAAAATCCTCCTCATCTCCAACTTAAATGGGCAATGCCTTACTCTGAGATCATGCCTTCTTCCACAAGGGGAAACAACCTCTCTGCATTCGCCCTCTTGAACCCCTTATGAATCTTATTTATTTCAAAAAGATGATCTCTCATTTTCCTAAATTCCAACATGTACAAGGCCAACCTACTCAGCTTCTTCTTCTAAGAACAGCCTCCATACCCAAAATTAACAAAGCGGGCCTTTTCTTGCTTGCCTCTAATGCCAGTATATCACTCCTTAGATAAGGGCACCAAACCTGTTCTTATTGTTCCAGGTGCAGTCAGCCAAATGCCTTTTATAATTTTAGCAAGATCTACCTATTTCTGTACTCCCTTCCATTTAAAATAAAGGTCAATGGTCCATTTGCCTTCCCAAATACTCATCGAATTTTTGAATGGCCTGCTTGTGTTTCTTCTATGTTTCCATGCAAAGCTTGGTCATCTCCTCAGAATTGCCTCTTGCTTTGGTGACTCTGAACCTCAAGGATGAGTCTGTGTTGGCACCTTCCTAATACTTCCCTTCCTGCTGGCATTGTGGTGTTGTACTATCATGCTGACTCACCTGTGTCCTGTACATATGCCTAAAGTTCCCTATTACTGCATGCCTTACCTATATCAAAAAAAGCTGAACAGTATTTAGGTGCATGTGCCAAACCATATCTGTTATAAATTTTGCTGATTTAGTGTGCTCTCCTGCCCATAGCAACAGTATTCCTGTACCTAAAACATGTAATGGTTGTTATCTGGCATTATGGCTTCATATTTCTGTTCATCCTCATGTAATGAATCAATTGTATGGCACTTTTTCTAAAGATCAATCCTAAAGGCTCCATTTGTTGTAGACGAGGTGACTAAAACTCAGTGAGCAGATCTGACTATTCCTCTCAGGAATGTCACTCTCATGTTGCTGCATCTTCTGATAAATTAGTCAATAAATCCTTGGGATTGCTATCTGCTTGACATTCGTTGGAGTCTGCTAACCCTGAAGTTAATTGCTACCATGAGCTGGTCTTCAAAACCTTCCATATTTTGTTGATTGCCATGGAAAGATCAGATTCTGTGAAGTCCATTCTTGCCAATATCAAGCAAGGTGTTTAGAGCTTTCTTTGTTGGGATCATCATTTGCCAGGTCTATAAAGTAGAACAACATATGTTGGTTGAATAGTTGTAATTCAGTAAGTATGTCATTGGATGCCTAACCCATAAATATGTTTCTACTATCAATGATTCCATTTTATCACCTTTACACTGTGGCATCTGACACCATTGAGCCCCAGAAATCATAATAGATGCAGGAGTAGGCCATTTGGCCCATTGGGCCTGCTCCTCCATTCATTAAGATCGTGGCTGATCTATCCATCATCTCAGTTCCTCCTACCTGAATTATCCCTATAATCCGTAATTCCCTTGCCATGCAAAAACTCATCCAACTGAGTCTTGAATATATTTAATGAAGCTGTCTCTACTGCTTCCTTGGGCAGAGAATTTCATAGATTCACTACTCTCTGGGAAAAGCAGTTCCTCCTCATTCTGTCCTAAATCTACACCCCCTAATCTTGAGGCTATGTCCCCTAGTTCTAGTCTCATCCACCAGTGGAACCAACTTTCCTGCCTCTATCTTATCTATCCCTTTCAAAATTGTATATCTTTCTATAAGGTCCCTTTCATTCTTCTAAATTCTAGTGAGTACAGTCCCATGCAGCTCAACATCTTCTTATCTCCAGAATCAACCTGATGAACCTCCTCTGCACTACTTCCAAAACCAGTATATCCTTCCTCAGGTAAGGAGACCAGAACTGCACATATTACTCCAGATGTTGTCTCTCTAACACCTTGATCAATTGCAGCAGAACCTTCCTGTTCTTAAATTCAATCCGTCTAGCAATGAAAGCCAATGTTCCCTTTGCCTTCCTGATTACCAGTTAGCAATTTATGTATGAGCACTCCTATGTCCCTCTGCACAACAGTATGCTGCGATCATCCACCATTTAAATAATACACTGACCTACTATTTTTACTTCCAAATTGGATAACCTCACATTTACCAACATTGTACTCCATCTGCCAGACATTTGTCCACTCACTTAACCTATTTAAACCTCTCTGGAGACCCTGCACATCCTTTGCATAGTTTGCCATTCCACTCAATTTAGTGTCATCAGCAAACCTGGGGACATTACACTCGGTCTCCTCTTCCAAATCATTTATATATATATATCATGAACAGATGCGGTCCCAACATCAACCCCTGTGGCATGCTGCTCACCACCAATTTCCAACCAGAAAAATACCCATTTATCCCAACTCTCTGCTTTCTATTGGTTAACCAGTCCTCTGGATTTGAGAAGCTTTTTTTATTTGTCATTTCTACCATATACAACTGATACATTAAAAACGAGACCGAGTTCCTCCAGGACCGAGGGTGCTGCATGGACAGCACAAACTACACAATCATACACAGCATAAAGTGCATAAGAAGTGCAAAACATGCAAGTTACAGTGTGATAGAAGAATGATAAATAATAGACATTTTTTCCAGTAGCAACTGCTGCCTCACAGCACCAGGGACCTGGGTTCAATTCCCACTTCAGGCAACTGTCTGTGTGGAGTTTGCATATTCTCCCCGTGTCTGCGTAGGTTTCCTCCGGGTGCTCTGTTTTCCTCCCATAGTCCAAAGATGTGCAGGTTAGGTGAATTGGCCATGCTAAATTGCCCGCAGTGTTAGGTGAAGGGGTAAATTTAGGGGAATGGTCTGGGTGGGTTGCTCTTCGGAGGGTTGGTGTGGACTAATTGAGCCGAAGGGCTTGTTTCCACCCTGTAAATAATCTAATCTAATCTAATCAAGTCAAAGTCATGCAAAGAATTTCAGATGGGAAAGAGTCCAATCATGTTAAGGAGCCTGATGGCTTGGGGGAAGAAACTGTTGCACAGTCTGGCCGTAAGAGACCAACTGCTCTGGTATCTTCTGCTAGATGGCAGGAGGGAGAACAGTTTGAGTGAGGAGTGTGTGGGGTCTTCCACACTGCTTAGCCTTTCGGATGCAGCATGTGGTGTAAATGTCTGTAATGGAGGAAAGAGAGACCCCGATGATCTGCTCAGCTGTCCTCACTATCCAGTGTAGGATATCCATGCTAGTACGTACCCTGCAACTTCATGCATTCTTATCTTATGGGGATGAATAGTTTATGCGGTACCTTATCGAATGCATTCTGGAAATCCATGTATACAACATTCACCTGTTCCCCTACATTTACTGTGCTTGTTACATCCTCAACGAATGCCAGTAAATTTGTCAAACACTACCTTCCCTTCCTGAATCCATGCTACGTCTACCTGATGGAACCCTTTCCATCCAGATATTTCATTATTTCTTCTTTAATGATAGCCTCCAGCATTTTCCCGACTACAGATGTTAAGCTAACTGACCTATGGTTACCTGCCTTTGCCTATACCCTTTTCTAAACAGTGGCATGACCTTTGCTGTCTTCCAATCCACCAGGGACCTGCCCAGAGTTCAGTGATTTTTGGTAAATTACCACTAATGCATCTACTATCACTTCCGCCATTTCTTTCAATACCTGGGGATGTATTCCATCAGGAGCAGGGGACTTATCTACCTTTAGGCTCTCAAGTTTGCTCAACATTACCCTTTTATTGATAGCAATTGGATTGAGGTCCTCATCTCCCATTGCATCCTTAACATCATTCTTTGGCAAGTTCGACACACCATTGTGAAGACTGACACAAAATAGTTATTCAAGGCCTCGGCCATTTCAGCATTAATGAATCTTAATTCCCTTTTCTCATTCTGCAATAGACCTATGTCCACTTTAGCCACAATTTTCCATTTTATATATTTATAAAATGCAGCACCTCACATTTATCTATATTAAACTCCATCTACATGTTTTTATATTCTGTTCTAATTTGCATTCATAACCTATCTTTCCTTGCTTTATTGCTTGCTTTGTGGTTCTTTGTTGCTTTTCAATTTTCTCCCAATCTTCCTGTTTCTCAATATTCTTGGATACTTTGTAAACCTGAGCTTTTAATTGGATGCATTCCTTTATTTCCTTGATTTCTACCCTTGCTATCCTTGATTTTGACCAAAATATACTTTCCTTGAGTACTTTGAAAAATCTCTTTGAAAGTCCTTCACTGTTCCTCATCTGTTCCAACCATGTAACTTGTGTTCCCTGTCTAATTTAGTCATTCACTTCTTCATCCCATTATAGTTTCCCTAATTTAAGCATAAAACCCTGGTTTTTGATGACACTATTATATTTTGAGTCAGTGTAAATTCAAACTGCTCCTTCTTTAAGAACAAAAACTTTGCAGCTTTGGCTGTGAGATAGTTTTACTTATAGTCGACTACCAGAAAGACAGCATTCAAGACTTGCAGGTTTCTGTACTGTAGAAGCCCTTCATAATTAAGGCAATCTTAGAAATTTTATTGTTCTTAAAAGATCTTATATCCTAATCAAAAATAAGTTAGCTTTATTGATTGATGGTTAATGTTCTATCTGCAGATGTGTGCAACTGTCTAACTCACAGAAACTGATACTACTTAATGATGAGAAACTCCTCTTTGACTGGATTTGTTTGTTGTCCAAAGATTTTGTCACATTGGAGTTCAATTAGTTTTCTAGCTATCTACCATCAAGATATTGGATTCTTTCCTTCGTGATCATTGCAGCGACCATGGTGTGAGTTTACATGCAATAGGATATTTAGTTTTTTGATGTAATGCTTATATCATACTCCTTAACATAAGAAACTGGGGCATGTACTTAGTGATATTGAAAAATTCATCTTTGCTTTTCATCATTATATAAATGATTTGGATGTGAACACAGAAGGTGTTAGTAAGTTTGCAGATGTCACCAAAATTGGAGGTTGGTGGATAGTGAAGAAGGTTATCTCAGAGTACAATGAGATTTTGATCAGATGAGCCAATGGACTGAGGAGTGGCAGATGGAGTTTAATATAGATAAATGTGAGGTGCTGCATTTTGGAAAGGCAAATCAGAGCAGGACTTCTACACTTAATGGTAAGGCCCTGGGGAGTGTTGCTGAACAAAGAGACCTTGGAGTGCAGGTTCATGGTTCCTTGAAGGTGGAGTCTCAGATAGATAGGATAGCTAAGAAGGCATTTGGTATGCTTTCCTTTATTGGTCAGAGTATTGAGTATATGATTTGGGAGGTCATGTTGTGGCTGTACAGGACATTAGTTAGGCCACTTTTGGAATATTGTGTGCAATTCTGGCCTCCTTCCTATCGGAAAGAGGTTGTGAAACTTGAAAGGGTTCAGAAAAGATTTGCAAGAATATTGCCAGGGTTGGAGGATATGAGCTATAGGGAGAGGCTGAGCAGACTGGGGTTGTTTTGCCTGGAGCATGGGAGGCTGTAGGGTAACTTTAGAGAGGTTCATAAAATCATGAGGGACATGGATAGGATAAATAGACAAGGTCTTTTTTCTGGTGTGGCAAAGTTCAAAACTGGAGGGCATAGGTTTAGGGTGAGAGGGGAAAAATTTAAAAGGGACCAAAAGGGCAACTTTTTCATACAGATGGTGGTGCATGTATGGAATGAGCTACCAGAGGGAAGTGGTGGAGGCTGGTACAATTGCAACATTTAAAAGGCATCTGGATGGGTATATGAATAGGAAGAGTTTAGAGTGATATGGGCCAAGAGCTGACAAATGGGACTAGATTAATTTAGGGTATCTGGTCAGCATAGACAAGTTGGACTGAAGGGGCTGTTTCCGTGCTGTACATCTCTGTGACTGTCTGACTCTATATGCAACACAACTAATCAAAAGGTACAACCATTACATTCCTCAGACGAAAAGGTGACTAGACTACTAAATACAGTATTATGCCATGCTTCAAATGATCTGAGGTAGGATGGAATATGAGACAAACCTTCAGGTCATAAGCTATAATGCAGTGATGATATCATGAGACTATTTCTTAAACGTATACTGACCATAAGACATAATACATCCTTATCCACATTGAAAAAGAAACAAGATAATGTGCTTCTCTTGTATAAAGCATCAAGCATTTCTATGTTAAATACACTGTAAAGGTTAATTAATAAATATTCTTGCATTGAATGAATGCAACAGGAACATCTCCTTGTTTTGAAATAAAAGAGTCTTCGACAGTTTACAACTTACACTTAACTGAATCCAGCAATGTCCACATAACAATAATACTTTCTGGTTCAATGCTTTCCATTGGAATCAAATAAAAATGGACGACTGAGGAGAGATGTGTTCCCTTACTTCTAAATGAAGTGGATTGTGAAGATAATTGCTTCAGGATGCCTTCCCTTCTTTTTCCATTTACCACTCTGATACTAATATAAGTGACAAGACTTTAAGGTTTTTCATCATTTTGTGGAGAGTTTAGGGAATTATGCTCTTTGCTGGGCTTGAGTGTTCTTCACACACCTTCACTCATCTGAAGTGAACCCTGAAGTGATGACTATGCTGTGATTCTATTCTTCTTGATGGCTTGATGCGTGCTGACAATGGAGTTCAATGGCAATCCAGAGGTTTTGTGACATGGAAACAAATAATGTCTTGTGCGCTGAAAATCAGAGCTGAACACAATTTCTGTATGAAGCATTCTAATTAGCACTGCCAAAACGAGAGAAATGCCAATAAAACGTGAATCAAATATCAAAAATATTTGTTTTGAAAACAAGTAGTAAACCCAACTGAAAAGTTTGTGTGACCCCAGGTGAGATTATTCATGAAGAACTAAGTCTAATTGGAATGTAATACTTCCTGCCTTTTGGCAAAAAACAAACAAACACACAATCATGATAAGGATGTGAAAATGGATTGCACGGCAAAACTTTCCCTCTGTTCTTCATGCTGTGCTATTTTTCGTGCTCTGTCATAGTCCACCCTCAGGCACCAGTAGTTTGTGTCTATAGTTGGATCCATTATGATAAACATGTTTTGCACTTGTAGATACTACAATATTCAATGACAGGTACATAAAAGAGAAATGAACAGTGACAGTCTGAATTAAAGACAAAAAATGCTGGAAGTGCAAAGCAGGTTAATCAAGTCCTTATTTATATGTACAGCATGACCTTTCAAGGGAACACAATACCCTCATGATGATATAAAAAGGAATAAATTGGGATTAAACTTTGTAACTCGGATTTTACCTAATAGTGCTTTGAAGTTAGTATCTTCCTGCTTCAGTGGAAATGGATCTTGAGGTAACAGAGCTCAAAAACCTTTTCAGGCAGGTCGTGGAGACTGCATTGACCCTCTGAAGAACTGTGAGATAGCAGTGCCACTGTGCCACTGTGCTGCCCTGGTAGGAAATCAGTGGGCCCTTCAACCTCTTTTTTTAAATGAACTATTTCCTATGTCTTTCCTTAACCATGGCCTCACAGCTAAACCCAAATGTAATTTTACAATTTGAGATGCTTTGTAGAGCTATCACCATCTCCCCTGGTAGGGATAATTGGCAATTATGTATATCTCAGGTACTGCAACTGGCTCTCCTTCCAGCACACATTCATTATCCCAATTGGATGTTGAACACAGAACTGATCTGTTAGCTGGCTGCCAGAGGAAAGATGGTGAAGGAAATAGAGGAAATAAAATAGGAAGTAGAGCTGTTATCGATGATGATATAAATGATATAGTGACTCTGATGTCAGCAGAAAATGGTAGAATAGAAAGATAAAAATATGTCATGATTCTTGTAGAACACTGTACCAGAGAGCTGTATGATATATATCATAATGTAAATAAAGAGCTCACAGGATTACTTTGACTGACAGAGATTTTCGCTAAGTTAAGGACATAATTCAGGGCAGAAGCAATTTACCAGTGCGTGAACTCTCTCGCAGTGCAGTAACAATCCAACACCCAAGAGAACCATGAAACCGTAGAGTCGTACGGAAAACATTACACAGGTTTGAGCCTGTGGAAGGAGCACAATCTACATATAATAGCTGCAACAGTCCATAGTATAGTTACCATGGAGTTCTGTCAAACTAGGTGGGACTTGAACAGCATTGAGGTTGGGAAGCAAAAATATTCCTAATATCCAGAAGATTCTGCTCTGAGAGTCCTACATACAATAGATGTCACCTGAAAACAATTCTTACATGGCTCAGGCATCAATTCCTGATTGAAATAACATTTAATTCAGAGCTCCCCTCAATGAAAGCAAACATAGAATATAACACAATAGGTCAGACACAAAAATCAAAAAGAATCCTGCTTCACTATTAAGACAAGATTATTACAAGTGGATGCAGAAGACTTAATGGCACTGAACAAAATACAGCAGGGTATTTTCCTAGTGTGTCGTCCAGCACTCAACTGTCAGTTAACAGCTTGACCTATCATTTGTTACTTGTGGGCACTTGATCTTGGCTGCCTGTGTAGCTTAAATAACTAATATGGCTGCACTTCAAAAAGTAAGTCATTGATTGTGGAGAATGTTTTGATTTCTGAAGAACAGAATGGTACTAAACTTGTTTATTCTTACCATCTAGTGTAATACTCCATTACTGAGGGAGTACAATACTGTTCAAGATATCATATTTGAATGAAACCTTAAGCCGGCATTTCAAGACAAAAACAAAGTGAACGTGAAGTACTTGAAGCATTCTTATAATAAGGTGAGTCCTTGCAAAATCTGAGGTGTTTTCTTCTTGATATTATTAAGAAGGAAATTGGATACTTCTCATACTTACCTAAGTTGGTCTTGGGATATGAAGTCAGGTATAACACGGTACCTGGTTATAGTCCACAGGATTGTTTCAAATCACAAGTTTTTGAAGCGCTGGTCCTTCATCAGTCACTTCACCTGACTAAGGAGCGGTGCTCCAAAAGCTTGTGATTGCAAATAAACCTGTTGGACTATAACCTGGTGACATGTGACTTCTGTCTTTGTCCACCCCAGTCCAGTACCAGCACTTACACATGTGAAGAATCACAATGATGAGACCGTACATGGTCCCTATCCCTGGTTGTACTCGGGTGGCAATGATCAGTCTCTTCTTGAAATGGAGTAATTTTGGGATCTTGGTGATTCCATGATGATAATTTATTTTAAATGATCCATAAGTATTAAAGTAAAGAGCTTCTTCTGTTATTTCATAAATAGTATCAATGCATTACATTTTCATCCTGACAAATCATCATTTTCTATTAAGATTGCATAGACAAATGTCTTCATACTTAATGAAATTAAATATATTATTCTTAAATTTGCCCCAAAGCCTTGTACATTTCTGTTCAAAGTAGTGACCTGGCAATGTCTGATTACAGCCTATAAGAAGAGGTCAATGGTAAGATTCCGGTTTCAATGTAAAATAATTTTTATCATGCCTAACTGCAGCTTAATATCTATCCATAACACAGAAGGTGAGCAAGATCATGACATGATTTCCCGTTAAATTTGAAGCATTCCCCAGCAAAATCTGAACTGTGCAGTTTTGCTTATCTTTGTGTAGAATTCCGAAATCAAGTTCTGAAATAAACCAATATTGGCCTTTGTTTGACCTGTACAAAGTAAGTCCACTTTCAAAACGAGTCCTCTTTCCAGTGCAGATTGGTTAGCTGTACTTCTTTTGTCCTACAATATCTAACTCGAAAAATACTTTCTGATCGCAATATATTCAGGTTTAGAACTATATGTAACAATCAGCTTACATGATCTGGTGTCTTTACTCAACTGTGGCAATGATTCCTGGCATTCTGCCGGGAATGTTTATAATATGCGACAGTGTACCGTCACATTGTTTGTCTGCTCTGTTACAGCACAATAGTAAATATTCACCCTATTTGTAGCATTCACATTATCTTTAGATATCAATGTAACTTGTAGTTTGTACTTTAAAATTAAATTAAAATTTGAAACCAACAAGGAGCTTAGTTTTGACCTGGCCTTCACCTAATCCTGAATATCCAGAAACTTAATGCCCATTACCTTACCTGTTATCAGGAGTGACTGTTCTGGGGTCATGCTCACAAATTGGTTTTCTGCTTGGGAAGCTGTTTCCTCAAGGGAGTGTGGTCAGAGCCAAGTTAGTGGCATAATGACTGACTCAGCTGTACAGGATTCTTTATTTAGGGGAACAGACAGACCTTTCTGTATTTGTAGACCTGGTTCCAGAATGGTGACAGAGAGTTTGTAGGACAGTCTTCTTGGGGTAACAGCCAGTGATCATGATCCACATTTGTACCAATGACTTGGGTAGGATGGGGGGATATGGTTCTGCAATCAGAGTTTAAGGAGCTAGGTAAAAAAAGTAGCAAGCAGGATGTAATAATCAAATGTAATAATCTCCAAATTACTCCCAGTGCCATGTGTAAGTGAGTACAGAAGTAATAGAATAAAGCTGATGAATATAGCAGATTTTTCCATAGTTGGAAAGATAGTGCAAAAGTGAGGCCCGTAAGTCATCAGGACACTGGGATAGGCTCTGAGAAATATGACACCTGGAGGGCAGTACCTAACCAGAAATCAGAACCCCAAGTTCTTGCAGTGCATTTTGCTGGTGCTGCTGGTCAGACTTTAAATTAACTTGAATGGGATGTGGTAACCAAGTGAGAATATTAAAGTACCAAAATGCACAATCATTTGGAGAGATGGGTAGCACTTGTATTGAGAACAGTAGGTCAATAGGTAAAGTTGGAGAAAATAGTAAAGTCTAAATCAGGGTATGAATACAAGGAATGTAGTCAATAAGATTGAGGAGTTACAGAAATAGGTTGCCATGTGGAAATATGGTGTAATGGCACAAGAACAGGTGGGACTCAATGTTAAATATTTCTGGTACGGGTGTTCAGAAAAGATAGAAAAAGAAGGAAAGAAGAATAGGTGGCATTATTGGTAAAGGAGACATTGCAGTTCTGAAGAAAGAGAACATCCCACAAGAACAGAACCAAGCTGGCTAGAGATAAGGAACAAAGAGAGTGCAATTATTCTTTCCATAGATATATTAAGAAGCACAATTGACCAATTACTCACATTTGTGATAATAAGTGTGCATGTAATATTTTAGTATTTGCCAAGTGTTAGACCATCAAATTATTTAGTTATATGTAAATAAAGATATGGTTAGTCATGTCAAATAAGGATATGCTAAATCCAGTAAGCAGGTCACTGGTTTGGGGTAATAGTGTGGTTCACACTCTGTGAGGACAGCACGTAGGAAAGCTCAGCGAGAAATTCCCAGAGAAAGGTACATTGCGCATTTAGAACAGGTCACTGGCACTTCTGAGTTTGCAGCATGAGAATTGTAACTTACCAACTCAGAAATTCCAGAGTAATTGCAGCAAAACCACTGGGTACTAGGAGTTCTTACAATGTTGTTAAGAATACTAAGAGAGACAGTTGCTACATTAAGCCTGAAAGTGTAGCAACCTTTGAATCAAAATTAAAAATTAATGCATCATAGCACTAAGTGTTGCAAGTTAGAAACACATTTCAAGCATAAAATGATGCTATGAATAATAATAAAGACTTATGATAATAATTGTGCAGGGAAAGTCTTGTTTTCTGAATGACTTGTATTGTTGAAGTGCGATCAAGCTAATTAGAAGAATATAACCGGGCTCATGAATAACAATTCAGAAAGACAACATCAACCCATTCCTGCAATCCAAACTCACAGGTCTCTGAAACGTTTTACCTTGTTAGTCAGCCTTTAGAACATTGGAATAGATGTGGACCATTCAGCCACTTGGAATTATTCTATCTTGGACCCATTGTGAATAATCCCTATTACAAAGAGAATTATCCTTAATCGTTCATGAGATGTGGTATCTGGCAATAATCTCTAATTTTCCTTGAACAGGTGGTAGGGAGCTACTGCCTTGAAATGCCGCAACCAATGAAGTGAAGGTAAATTTACCATGCAGTTGTGGATAGACACCCCAATCTTGATTCAGTAACTGTACAGAACAGTTCCAAGATGGCATCAAAGTGGTCTTTGAGAATTGCTACAGGGCAACTTGTAGTATTTTTAAAATTCGTTCAGGAATGAGAGCAGGAAAAGTATGATCGAGTTGAATGCCAGAGAAGGTTATATGAGCTGAATGGCCTTCTTGACCTCTTACGGTCATCACTGATTGGACTTCTTGAGAATGAACTTATGGAAAGTGACTGTCCTGAATGTAGACTGGCCATGTACTCAGATCATGTTCGTACCTGCAGGCAGGAGTAAATCTTCACATCTTCAACCTCTCCATGCTGCAATCTGAAATCTTCACCTGCTTCAAGAAGACCATAGAATCATATGTACAGCGTGGAAACAGACCCTTCGGTCCAACACATCCATGCCGACCACATATCCCAATCCAATCTCGTCCCACCTGCCAGCACCCGGCCCATATCCCTCCAAACCCTTCCTATTCATATACCCAGCCAAATGCCTTTTAAATGTTGCAATTGTACCAGCCTCCACCACTTCCTCTGGCAGCTCATTCCATACATGTACCACCTTCTGCGTGGAAAGGTTGCCCCTTAGGTCCCTTTTATATCTTTCCCCTCTCACCCTAAACCTCTCGTTCTGGACTTCCCCACCCCAGGGAAAAGACTTTGTCTATTTATCGTATCCATGCCCCTCATAATTTTGTAAACCTCTATTAGGTCACCCCTCAACCTCCGACACTCCAGGGAAAACAGCCCCAGCCTGTTCAGCCTCTCCCTATAGCTCAAATCCTCCAACCCTGGCAACATCCTTGTAAGTCTTTTCTGAACCATTTCAAGTTTCACAACATCTTTCTGTTAGGAAGGAGACCAGAATTTCACACAAAACCACTATCATCCCTGTGCCAAGAAAAACCATGCAGTGTGCCTGAATGACTACTGCCCAGTGGCTCTGAATTTCATAATTATGAACTGCTTCTAAAGATTCAAATCAACTTCAGCCTCCCAGATTGCCTTGATCCTTTGCAATTTACCTATCATCACAATACATCCACGGCAGACACAATCTCCTTGGCCTTCTACTCATCCCTGGGAATATCTGGATAACAAGGATACCTACATTAGGCACCTACTTATTGATTACAGTTCCACTTTCAACACTACAATTCCAAACAAACTCATCCATAAACTCTCCCCTCTGTCATTGGATCCTAGACTTACTGATCTTTCGACTACAATCAGTAAGAATAGTTATAACACCTCCTCCACAATAATCCTCAACATCATTAGCTCGCAAGACTGTATACTCAACCTTCTGTTATACTACTTATACACTCACAACAGTGTGGCCAAATTCCACCCAGTTTGCTGATGTCACCTTGGTTTTAGAACTGAATCTATACAGTATGGAAGAAGGCCTTTTGACCCATTGAGTCAACACCAACCCAAGAGCATTCCACCCAGACCCACCCCTCTAGCCCTCGGGCAGAACTCAAACAATGTGACAAAATATAGGAAAGTGATTGAGTGCTTAGCGGCATGGTGTAAAGAAAACAATCTGTCTATCAATGTCAACAAAATGTCAGACTAGTCACTGACTTCAGGAAGCAGAGTGGAGGGCATGGCTCTAGCTGCATCAATGGAGATGGTTGAGAGTGTCAAGTTCCTGGAAGTGATGATCACCAACAATCTGTCCTAGACCACCTATGTCAAAGCAATGGTCAAGAAAGCACAACAATGTCTCTATTTCCTCAGGAGACTAAGGAAATTCAGCATGTCCACAAGGACTCTTACCAATGTTGATAGGTGCACCATAAAAAACATTCTATCTGGATGCATCATAGTGTGGTTTGGTAAATGTTCTTTTCCCAAGACGGCAAGAAACTACCGAGAGTAGCGAACACAGCCCTGTCCATCACACAAACCAGCCTTCCATCCATTTGCTCTATCTGTACTTCCCACTGCCTTGGGAAAGCAACCAACATAATCAAAGATTCCTTCCACTCTGGCTATACTCTCTTCCACCCACTTCTGATGGGCAGAAGAATTAAAAGTTTGAATACACATCTGATTAGATTCAAGAACAGCTTCTTCATTGCTGTTACCAGACTTCTGAATGGAAATCTAAAATTTTAACTTAACTGTTGATCCTGCCATCTGTGCACTTTCTCTTCATTCTGTTCTATGTACTTTGTATAGTATAATCTGCCTGTACTGCATGTAAAACAACACTTTTCACTGTTCCGAGGTACATGTGACAATAATAAATCAAATTAAATTAAATCAAACCACTGGTTGGTCCACCATCCCCAGTTGCCCTTGATAAGGTGGTGAGCTTCCTTGAATAGCCACAGTTCATTTTGTGTAGGTACACTCACAATGATGCTAGAGAGGGAATTCCAGATTTTTAATACAATAAAGTGTCAGAGTTGAACCTCTCAAGGAGTTTAGTGGAGGAAAGATGGTGCAGCTCAATTGCTTTTACCTTAACAAAGCAGCTGATGGGTGAGTAAAATGAATTTTTTTTCTAGTCTTTTACGTAAAAGTGAAGACTTTATTTGTGTTCAGATTTCTAATCGATTTTTCTCTTATTCTTAAAAATAGCTTGCTAAATGTAAGATGCATGTGCTTCAAAACAAATTACAATAAAGCGTTAAGAATGCAGATCCTTAAAGTGTAAATCGTAGGGATACCCAGAGTTATTTAATTAATAACTTGTATAATCTATGTCAGGGATTGTGAACAGGAGGTGTGTCTCAGCTGCAGCACAACGGAGCTATTGGACACAAAGGTGACGCATAGTGAACATGTCTGGAACAGGTTGAACAACTTTGCATCCAACTGATCCAGGGTATGGAGGGATTTTCTTATGAGAGCAGAAATATTGAGTAGGCTAGGCTTTTATTTATTGACAGTTAGAAAAATAAGATAATTTATTGAAACATGTAAGTTCCTTAGGCAACTACATGGTAGAAGCAGTGAGGTTGCTTCCCCTTGTGGGAAAGTCTAGACATCAACTCAAAGTAAGGGGTCACCTGTTTAAGGCAGAGATCAGGAGAATTCACATGTTAGTGAATTTGTGAAATTCTTTATGATAGCAGCTGTGGAAGTTGGGTCATTAAATATAGTCATGGCTGAAATAGACAGATTTTTAATCAGTAAGGGAATGAAGGGAAATGCTTGCCATTTCAATAACTGCCTTGCTCTCATGCTAACATTTCTGTCCTGAGTCTGCAGCCATGTTCCAATGAATCACAACGCAAGCTCTAGGAACAACAGCTCAATTTTTGCTTAGGCACTTTATAGCTTTGGGGTTTCAACACTGAATCCAATAACTTCCGAAACTAAGTGCATGATGACTGCTCTCCATCTTTGTTGCATTCTGCCCTCCAATGACCCCACAATTGATGGATTTATGTCTTGTTTACTCTTCTCTTATTCATTCATTCATTCATTCACCTTCTATTTTTTTCTCTCACCATCATTAACTCTTCTGTCTTTTGCACTGGGCTATTCTCTCTCAAAAGAATATATTTTAAAAAGTGTTTTCCAACACCTTTCATTTCTAAAAATGCATCACGCTAGTTTTGAAATGTTAGCTCAAATTCTCTCTCCATAGATGCTGCTAGACCTGTTGAGTTTCTTCAGCTTTCTCTGTGTTTGATTCAGATTTCCAGCTCCCACAGTAGTTCGTCTTTAGTATAAGGGAATCAAGGATTATAGGATAAGGAGTTGAAGTTTACCAGATCAGTCATTCAATTGCAGAGCAGACTTAATGACCTTCCTCTGCTCCTTAATCTAACATTTATGCCCATAACTTCCTTGGGACCTCTTTTATTTTTCCTTTGATGCAAACCCTGCTTAAGTATGCAATGGATCTGATGCACTTGTGAAGGCAGAAGTCTGGATAATCAGTTGCAACTGAATCTCCATGACTCACTCTGGTAAGGATCCTCATTAAAAACAGACCCAATTGTTGAGAATCAGTAATTTTCCATAATTTCTCAATTTCTATATGCTGAATTAGATCATGGCCCTTTCAATCTGAAACCTTTGTGTGGAATTGCACAATTGCTGGATTTGATGGCCATTTTATTTTTGATCATGACTGCTTGATCTTATTATAATGCTGTCTTTTCAGATACAGTGATTTTCCATCCATTATCAATGGCAAATGGACCTGTGTGCTGACTTCAAATATACGTGACTGGTGATCAAATAAAGATTCCTGCTGGAATATGCATTTAAAAATCACCTTTTATGATTAATTTTAGAGTAACCTCTAACACCATTTTACATCAGTGAAAGACTTTCTGTGACTGTACAACAACAACCTAAAATCTTCACCCAAGCAGTGAATCTTATAGTTAATTTTTGCCTGTTCTGTTAGGAATGACCATTACTAACTGTTGTCACTTATGAACATGCCACTAAACATACAATAAGTTGCTGCAACTGAGATAACATTCCTTTTCTGTCAGTCACTGGAATAGAAATCAATGTTCTTACTACAAAAGCAAATTCAGTCGCACATTCTCACTTTCATCGCAAGTTAAAGTTCTTGAGCAAAACATGTTCTGACTTCCTTGTGAATTCCAAAAACAAATTTCTATCAGTGGGAGAATGAATGATTATGTGATTCTGTGCAGATTTCAATGCAGTTTGAAAGGGATGATCAAAGAACTTTGCCTCCTCAAGCAATGTGATCACAAGAAGCAGCTCGTGGTTAATTATTGAATATTATTGGCAGCGTCAGCCTTGACTCAGGTAGTGCTCCCAACTTCTGAGTTTGATTGTTGTGGGTTTGAGGCTTGTGTACATATTCTGGAGTGACAGTCCAGTGTCTGACTGAATAAGCTGCCATATTTTGGATGAAATATTAAGCTGAGGCCCCACTGTCTTCTATCTCTAAGACAAGGGCAGTTCTCTCTGACATTTTAATCCCTCAGCCAGCAGCATGAGAAGAAATTAAACTCATTCCTCCTTGTTGAACTGCGCTGCATTTAGCTACTGAGATTCCTAGTGCACGCTGGGGCAACACGGTGGCTCAGTGGTTAGCATTGCTGCTTCACAGCACCAGGGACCTGAATTCTAGCTTTGGGTGCCTGTCTGTATGGAGTTTGCACATTCTCCCCATGTCTGCGTGGGGTGCCTCTCACAATCCAATGACATGCAATTGGGTGAATTGGCCAGGCTAAATTGCCCATAGTGTTCAGGGATGTGTAGGTTAGGCGCATTAGTCAGGGAGAAAGTGCGGACTGCAGATGCTGGAGATCAGAGCTGAAAACATGTTGCTAGAAAGGTGCAGCAGGTCAGGCAGCATCCAAGGAGCAGGAGAATCGACGTTTCGGGCATGAGCCATATCCCGTTCTACCGCCCTCTCTAAATCACTGCTATCTGTACCCCAGTGCAGAGCAGCACCTCTTCATTGTCCAGTGGGTGACCATCAGAACCAATAATTGGGACAACTCTGAAAATGAGGTTTTATTTACAGCACAAACAAAACAATTAGTAACTCTAGTTTATCTCTCCACGCTTCAGGCTCTCTGCCTTTATTCCTGATGAAGGGCTTTTGCCCGAAACGTCGATTTTGCTGCTCCTCAGATGCTGCCTGAACTGCTGTGCTCTTCCAGCACCACTAATCCAGAATCTGGTTTCCAGCATCTGCAGTCATTGTTTTTACCTAGTTGATTTTAACCCTACTGCGAATCCTCTTGCAAGGATGCCCTCCTTGAAGAAGTTTTCCTCCTCTCTCTACAAGAATCTCAGGGAGTCCCTTTCCCACTGACTCTATGCTACTTTCTCCCCACACCCACCCTCCTCTAGCTTATCTCTCCACGCTTCAGGCTCTCTGCCTTTATTCCTGATGAAGGGCTTTTGCCCAAAACATCGATTTTACAGCTCCTCGGATTCTGCCTGAACTGCTGTGCTCTTCCAGCACCACTAATCCAGAAATTAGTAACTGCAGTCTGCCTCCACAGTGCAAAACAAAAATGCTGGCCTGATCACCAGCAACAATGTTACAGTCTGTAACTATGTGCTGTGCCCAGCTCTCATCTACTGGAAGTGTCAGTCAAATTCTGTCTGGCTTGATGTTGCTGGATCCTGCCATTCACAAGGAGGGCTTTGTGAATCCTCAATGTCCCTATTCCCTTCTCGGAAGACTGCTGCTGTTCTCCCAGTTCCTCAGCGAGAAATATATCGCCTCATTGCCTGCTCCGATCAAACAGAGCACAATACGCTAGGATGATACAGCATTGTCTGTCTGCAATATATGGCAGAGGCAACCCCACCCCTAGGCTGATAAGCAGAGAAACCACATCCCTCCAATCCATAACTTTCATGCCTTCCAATTCTGTCCTGCTTACCACCCCAACCTTGACATCCTCCCCATCACTGAACTTGTCTTCACCTCAACATATGCTACTGCTTCCCTACAGCTTTGATTGTCCACAACACCCATCATTATAGAGCACCCTTTCCCTCCTAACGTCCCCTTTCCCCTCCTTATCACTCACTGTAGGGATCCCAAGGACTGTCTGCTCTGCACCGCCCCCTCACTGAGAAACAGATAGCCCCCTCCCCCCCAGTAAATTACTGACCAGTTCACTGACCACTGTGATCGAGGCCCCCTGCCTGGCGGTAGGCAAATACTTTAACAGCCTGCAATGGCCCTGGGACATGACCCAGACGAGAGGGGGATTTATGACCTGACTATGGCTGTCCCAATAGATGAAGGGCTTATACCCGAAACATCGATTCTCCTGCTCCTCAGATGCTGCCTGACCTGCTGTGTTTTTTCAGCACCTCACTCTCAACTCTGATCTCCAGCATCTGCAGTCCTCAAATTTTCTTATTTGATTTTAAGAAATACTATTGAAATGCCTAAGTGTTCTGCGAGGGACCACTAGTGTTTGTAGAGAGATGGCTTGGAAATTGGGGTCCCCTTTCAAGCTGTGTGCTTCTTGTATTCTATATTTAGTATTTTCTATATAGCATGAGACCTTATGTAATTATGTTACAGTAGGAAGTAACCTTTTAAAAGCATAAGCTGTGTCTGCGTGGGTTTCCTCTGGGTGCTCCAGTTTCCTCCCACACTCCAAAGATGCGCAGATCAGGTGAATTGGCCATGTTAAGTTGCCCATAGCATTAGGTAAATTAGTCAGGGGAATGGGTCTAGGTGGTTTACTCTTCAGTGGGCGGTATGGTGGCTCAGTGGTTAGCACTGCTGCCTCACAGCACCAGGGACCTGGGTTCAATTCCCACCTTAGGCAACTGTTTGTGTGGAGTTTGCACATTCTCCCCGTGTCTGCGTGGGTCTCCTCCAGGTACTTTGGTTTCCTCCCACAATCCAAAAGATGTGCAGGTCAGGTGAATTGGCCATGCTAAATTGCCCACAGTGTTAGAATCATTAGTCAGAGATAAATATAGGATCGGGGATTGTGTCTGGCTAGGTTACTCTTTGGAGGGTTGATATGGACTTGAGGGACCGAAGGGCCTGTTTCCATACTGTGGAAATCTAAACTAAAAGATTTTAAAACAGTGGGTTCAAGTCTCTCCTGTTCTGGAAGTATGGCATAGCAAGTCTGAACAAGTTCATTAAAGAAATGTAAACAAAAGATTTATCAGATGCCACACTACCATGTTATGAATGCAGTGTTTTGGAAAATAAGGAACTTTGATCTTAGAAGAAATAAAAACTAACGACTTAACTGTTGCCAGTTCTGAAGAAGGGTCACTTGACTCAAAACATTAACTTTGCTTTCTGTCCATGGATGTTGCCAGACCTGATGAGATTCTCCAGCAAATTTCTGTTTTTGTTTCAAACCTTCAAATGGTAAGGGGAAATGGTCATCCAACATCATATATAGCTGTACCACCGTCACTGGTCTAAAAGATTGACACAACATAAGTTACCTGTTCCTAGATATAAAGTATATCATCAAATGCTCATGGGCAGAGTGTGATCCTCATGCCTTAGAGGCAGCATGCCCTTTTCAGACAGTGTCTTCTCCAAATGGAAGACAGACCAGAGGAGAAGGGAAACCCAAAATACTATACCATCTCAGTTGGAGAGGAGGGTGCTGCCTTCACAACTTTAACAAGACTGACACACTCTGTGTCAACAGCCTGTTGGTTCTCTGACATCAGTGAAGCATCTGTAACTGTTGCGATTGCGAAGTTTCTTTGTCAAAGTACATGAACTGCTGCTTCTTACCAAACTGACTAAATTTTCTAAAAATTGTTACAAATGGACAACTGCTTGCCTAAGGTAATTGCAACCATAAACCCCTCAAGATCAACAGATGCAATTTGGCATAATTGTTGTCAGAAGCACTTTGTGACTTCTTTCTGTTTAACTAAAACCCAAATTTTAATGTATTTTCTTTACCAGAATACTTTTTTTCATGTGAAACTACAGGTTACCTCAGGTTATCTGGAATATTCTTTGCCATGATATTTCACAATTGAAATCAGTTGGCTCTCATTTATCTGTGCAATTCAGTAATAGTTTCTAAAAGCAGAATCTGATCCCTCTTCATAACAAATAAAACAAAAAACCTGTTTATCAACACAATTCCTGATAAATCATATTTAGAAAAAAGCTAGCTGTCTTTCATCAGACTTCACTGCAGTTTAAACTAAATCATTTTTTATTCTGGCTCATTTGATTCACTTGAATACCTTCGGCATGCACTAATTATTTTCTGGTATTTCTAGCAACCTCAAAAGACCTTGCTTCCGCCTTGGCAACAAAGCGAGCATCTAATTCATCAATGAACTTGCTCTTACTTCACATGTATTCCTAGCGAAGAACATTGAGTAACATTCATAAATTGGAAGTGAAGAAGCCTTTGTCCTTGAAACCAAATGATGCAGAACCAAACTGTAATCATAGCCCACCATACCATTTCATTCAGCACGGGGCTAGAAACTGGCCCGGAGCCAACCCAGCCATCTATGAGAAATGTTTGAAGCTGGTTATCAGAAAGATTACAGAAGGGCACTTAAATAAATCAAAGTAATCAAATAGAATCAATATGTGAAAGGGGAGCCATGTTTAACTAATTTATTGGAATTCATTGATAAAGTTACACAGGCTGTGGATAAAGGGATGTGCTGCAGTTAGGTTTTGAGAAAGCATTCAATTAAGTGCCACACCAAAGATTTTTTTTTGTGGAAAATAGAAGCTCATAGTGTGGAGATTGACTTATGACATGGATAGATGATTGGCTGGCTAACTGGAAACATAAGGTTGGCAAGATGTAGTGGGTAGTATGCCACAAGGCTCAGTGCTGGTGCCTTACCCGTTTACAATTTATGTAAATGACTTGGATGAAGGGTGGAAAGTATGGTTGTTAAATTTGCTGATAACACAAAGATAGATAGAAAAGTAGTTGTGAAGAGGACATAAGGAGGCTACAAAAGTTTAATAGAGTGTGCAAGGATCTTGCAAAATAAGTTTAATGCATTGCAAATGTGAACTGGTCCATTTTAACAGGGATATTAAGAAAAAAATAGATTACCTACATGGTCAGAGATTGCAGAGAACTCTAGGCTGCAGAGGGATATGGTGCCCCAGGGCATAAATTGTAAATGGCTGGCATATGACACAACCCAATATTAGGAAAGCTGATAGAATGTTATATGTTATTCTGAGGGGAATTGAATAGAAAAGTAGGAAAGTTATGGTTCAGTTGTGTAGGCACAGGTTTGATGTGGATTTGACATGATTAACCATGATCTTATCAAATGGCAGAGCAGGTTTGAAGGGCAGAATGGCCTGCTTCCGCCCCTTGTTCTTATTTTATTTGTATACTCATGGTTTGCATATTTCTCACTGGCTAATTTTCCTGTAGAGGAGCCTTATTATACATGTCCAAATTGCTATGTTGTATCCTGTTTGTCCATGTGCAATACGAGTTTCTAACCTGTGTGCGCGCGCACGCGCGTGTGTGTGTGTTTAAGGTCTGCTCACAACTTCCAAAGTGACTCATTCCTGCACTCAGTATGAAACTGTGGGATTGGGGGAACATTACACACAATTCTTCATTCTCCTGGCCTGCACAAAAGTGGAATTCTATTCTTGCCAGACTATATTTATTATAATAATCATTTCCCAGAACAGCCCACTGTGAATGAATGAAGCAGTCGGAGCTACAGTCAGGAGCAGCAGGAAGAGCATGTCGGCAGTATGGTGTCTCTGTGATCTGAGATATTGATGGAGTAGGGAAAGTCTTTGTTAGTGTAATGGAGTAGCTTAGACAGAGAGAGATTGCTTTGTTAACAGAAAAAAAATAATGGCCTGGTTGGTATGTTAAATGTAGATCAAGCCAAAAATCATTTATATTCTTTATCCATTTTACCATATTCAATCAATCATGATGTAAAAAGTATTGAAAAGCAAAGCAAAATGCAGAATTTTAATGTAATGCAAAAATTTAATACAAGCATCTGATTTTTTTTTCTGATGGAGCATGCCTTTAGGCTCCTTAGACATATATGTGAACAGCAAACAATTGAAGTCCGTATATTGACCTAGAATAGTCATTTTTTCCTCTTTAATACAGAATAAGACCACCTAAGTTTAGTGCCCAGATTCAATTTACCTACTTATTCACAAATCAGCGATCAAAACTGAGGTCTTTTTTTATGACTCAGCTGCTCACTGCTGTGGCCAGCTGGGGTATTAGAGAGTCTGTTCTACGTACACTGTGTTCAGGCCTCCTTCGGATGGTGATTTGTAAACTCCTGTCATTGATGAATTGGAATGGCAGGTCAGATTTATAACCTAATCATTCACACAATAGTCCTAAATTCATTATTAATCTGAATCTGCCAGAGGTTGCCTCAGGAAGCATAATGTAGATGTCCAAAAATTATTATGGTTCTTTTATACTTCATTTGGATTGAGCATGTGAATCAGGCATTGCTTGTGGACATGATTTAGTTGCAAAGAGAAGGAAACAATAAGAAAATAAGGAATAAATTCAGGCAAAGAACATAAACATAAAAAGGTTAAATAATAACAATTAAGTTGTTTTCTGTGAATGTTCAAAGCAGTTGGAATAAATTGCTGGAATTGGAAACACCTGCAATGAAAACAAATAATGTTGTCAGCGAGATTATGGGGTCATTCCAGAGAATCAGTTCAATATTTGGGAATGCGGGATGATTTGGAAAGATGAAGATGACTGGAGAGAAGGAGAGAGAATTTTCTGTGTTTATCTGAGCTCACAGCAATACAGATCTTGGATTTCACATGAGACAGTTGGGTGGGTGCATTGGATACCAGTTGAATGTGTGTTGGATCCAACAAAGATTGGGACTTCATGGATGTTACAGGCTAGCCAGCATTTATTGCCTCTTCCTAGTTGCCCTTGACACAGTGATGGTGAGTTGCCATTTTGAATCATTGCAGTCCACTGGGGGTTCTGCCACTGCTTCAATAAACCTCCAATGGATCCCACCCAAAAGACAAAAAGATTCCTGTATGGCTGTGGGTATGTGTATGTATCTGACAGCAGTACAGGACCAAATTGAAAGCTATTCAGTCAGGGCCTTGTTAATTATTGACTGAGATCAGAAATGAAGAGAAGAGCTTGCCCAAAGTCAGCAGTTGAGTTATGAGGGAGGATTTGTTAATATTTAGGAAGGGGTTATCCCAGTACATGGAAGACTTGAGGCTTTCTTGGTTCAATGCTGCAGTCTTACTCCTCCAGCTCACAAGGAATCATAAAATAAAATTGTTTGGTCTTTCACTCAAAACAATCCTATGGCTAGCATCTTGATCATGATAAAAGGAGCATAAATCTTTGTTGCAGTGAGCCGAGGAGTTTAAAAAGACCTGATTCACCACTCCTCAGTTGCTCAAAACATGGTAGAGATGTTCACCTGTGTGGGGCTAAGAGAGGCTATTGGAGTCATAGAGTCATAGGATTATACACCACGGAAGCTGGTCCTTTGGTCCAACTCATCCATGCCGACCAGATTTCCTAAAATGAACTAATCCTATTTGTCATTGGACTGTCTAGCCCATATCCTTCTAAACATTTCCTTTCCACAAAACTGTTCAAATGTCTTCTAAATATTGTAATTGTAGCTGCCTCTACCACTTCCTCTGGCTGTTCCACGTGCAGACCACCCTTGATGTTAAAAAGTAGCTCCTCAGGTTCTTTTTAACCCTTTCTCTCTTCATCTCAAACCTACGGCCTCTCGTTATGGACTGGGGAAAAGACCTTGGCTATTCACCTTATCTACACCCTCACGATTTTATGAACCTCTGTAAGGTTACCCCTCAGTCTTCTACATTTGATTTCTAAAATGGCAGCACTGGCATCAAAGTTGAGTAAGTGAATGGCCACATTGTCATTACCCTTTCGTACCTTTATCAGGTGCCCCCCACCCCTCCTACCCCCACTCCCCTCTCTCTCTTTCTCTTTCTCTTCCTCTCTCCCTATGTCTCTGTAACTTGTTTCCAGCTTCAAGCTGCTCAGCCATCCAAAAGATAATCACACAACTGTTAATGAGCAGAAAGTCCCTCTCATTGATAATCATCACTAGTCCACAGGTCATTCAACTTCTTGTTGCCAATGAAAGCTGCATCAGTGCACTTCCTCAGATTGTCAGCAATCTGAACGTCAACAATTATTTTACATTTCAGTCCTGAATTTTTAAATATACAAAAACAGATGCTATTCCTGAAGTTAATGTTACTGTACTAGTATCCAGAAGCACAGGATAATGTACAGGAGACATCCGTTCAAACGGCACCACAACAGATGCTGAAATGTTATTCCAATTAAATTCTGTAATAAAATGCTGACTGAATGTATCCATTGTCAATCATTATAAAAATCCATTTGGTTCAACTCATTTATTATAGAATCCTCACAGTGTGGAAACAGGCCATTTGGCTCAACAAATCAACATCAACCCACTAAAGAACATCCCATATAGACTCAATCCCCCTATTCTATCCCTGCTGCATTCCGTGGCTAATCCACCTAACCAACATATCATTGGACACTATGGGCAATTTAGCATGGCCAATCCACCTGTAGACTGTGGAGGAAACTAGAGCACCCAGCAAAAAATGTGAGAACAAGAAAGCTCCACACAGACAGTTGCCCAAGCTGGAATTGAACCCAGGTCACTGGCGCTGTGAGACAACAATGCTAACCACTGAGTCATCTTGCCCTTTATGGAATGAAACTTATCTGCCTGGTTTACATGTAGCCTCAAGTCCACAGCAATGTGATTCCCCCTAACTGCCATTTGGCCATTAAATCTAGTCAACAGGGTCAATGTCCGATGAATGATTCTTTTAAATAAAAATATGAAGTGAATCTTATCACTGCTGCCTGGACAATCATGTCTGTTGCTAAAGCCCTCTCTGATTATTACTGCTCACTGAGTTAAGGCAGTAATACATTGAGATCTACATTGGGCTGGTCACCACAATTATTGGGTGAAGGCCAAATGATGATCTTTTTTGAAATAGTGCCAGGTAAGACCAGCTGGGAGCTGTGTTTATCCAAAATGTTTTGGAATTGCACAGAGCTCAGGAACACAAGCTGTGACAATTACATCCATTGGCTCCAACACAGGCAGCATGTGAACTTTGTGCTGTCTGCTAACTTAAATGCTTGTCATATGCAGCCAGTGCAGGGTGTGCTGCTGAGTGGTTCTATGCTTGAAATGGCGGTACAAGATTCTGAGGTGGTTATAATCTGTATAAAACTGGGCTTCAGGTCTTAAAGGGGTGGTACATTTTAGCTGGGACAGGTGCTGAGATCAAGCTAAAAGTGATTTCGAAGTGAGGATTACTCCATCGTGGCAAAATATGGCTGGAAACAAGAACAAAGATTATCCATCCCTTCACTGGAGGTCTAAGTACAGGATGTGCAGAGGAGAGTTGTCATCTGTACACAGAGTGATCAGGAGGCCCTCGAGATAAACTTTGTGAAGGTAGTGGGACCAGATAGCTCTGGCGTTCAAAGCCAGGACTCTAACCCTGAGGACCTGGAAGCAATAACTCAAGCAGAATCATCAAACACTGAATGTATCTTCTAATGACTTTTCCCACAGCTTGCCCCCAACTTTTTTTTATTCATTCAGGTGATGTGAGCATTGCTGGAAATGTCAGCATGTACTGCCTATGCCAAATTTCCCTTGAGAAGGTGGTGATGAGTCATCTCCCTGAATTGTTGCAAACTGTGCTGTGATTCTACTCTCACAGTGCTGTCAGGAATGTAGGACCAGAATTCTGATTTGTATTCAACCATGACAACCACAAGACAGAAATCTTTTGCACAACACGCACAGATACACTTCCATGTTTCTTGTTAGAGAATGACACCCTTGTAACAGAGGAAGACTGGAATTCTCTTCTCAAGCTGCTGCTCTCTAGCAAGACAGAAAGAAACATGCTCTCCTCCTTTGGATTGGTCTCTTCCTTTTTGCAATAGTGGATGGTAACGTGCAAAATGTTGCAAATTTTGCTTGCCCCAACCTGGAAGGAGCCAGACACATGAAGGATTCTGACCATGGTCACCTTTATTGCTGTTGATGATTTTGCAGTTATGGCACAGCCTCAGCGATGATGCACTTAATGAAGCAAATAACTGACAAGTCTCACTGAGGTTCAGATAGCAGCAATTCTTCCTGAATGCGCTGGGATTGATGGCATCCTGATGAGTGTTCTTGTCACCCTCCTCCCTCTTGTAGCAGTGTATTCAGCTGAGTGGTGCCTGCTCATTCAGAAGATAAGAACTAGGAGCAGGAGTGGGCCATCTGGCCCATTGAGCCTGGTCTACCATTCAATAAGATCATGGCTGATCTTTTCATGGGCTCATCTCACCTTACCCATTTGCTCACCATGACCTTTAATTCCTTTTCTATTCAAAAATCTACCTTTGCCTTAAAGACATTCAATGAGGTAGCCTCACCTGCTTCAATGGTCAGGGAATTCCATGGAGTCACAACCTTCTGGGTGAAGAATTTTCTCCTCGATTCAGTCCCGCTCCCCCTTATTTTGAGGCTATGCACCATAGTTCTAATTTCACCCACCAGTGGAAACAACCTCCCTGCTTCTTTCTTATCTATTCCGTCATACTATTATCTGCTTTTATAAGATCCCCCTCATTCTTCTAAATTCCAGTGAATATAATCCCAGTCTACTCAATCTCTCCTCATTAGCCAGCCATCTCAACTCCAAGTTGAATCTACTGAATCTTCTCTGCACTCCCTCCAGTGCCATAACATCTTTCTCTAACTAAAACTGTGCAGCGTAATCCAGGTGTGGCCTCATCATCACCCTATACAGCTGCAGCATAACCTCCCTTTGTTTTTAAACTCCATCCCTCTCGCAACGAAGGACAATATTCTATTTGTCTTCTTAATTACCTGCTGCTACAAACTAACCTCTTGTGATTCATGCCCAAGGTCACCCAGGTCCCTCTGCTCAGCAGCATGCTGCAATTTTTCACCATTCAAATTATAGTCCATTTTGCTGTTATTCCTACCAAAATGCCTCACATTTACCAACATTGTGCTCCATCTACAAGACACTTGTCCACTGATTTAATCTATCTGTATTTTTCTGCTGACTCCCAATGCTCTCTGCACACTTTGCCAGGCCACTCATCTTAGTGTCATCTTTGACACAGCACGCTCCAAATTATCAATGTAAATTGTAAATAATTGCGGTCCCAACACTGAACCCTGAGGCACATTACTAGCCACCGATCACCAACCAGAAAAACACCCATTTGTCCCCGCTCTTTGCTTATTAGTTACATGCATTTTTATCATTCAGCAGCTTTTTGTGCAGCACTTTGTTGAATGCCTTCTGGAAATCTAAATACACCATTTCCTCTGGTTCCGCATTGTCCACCACACTCATAGTGTTCTCAAAGAATTTCAGTAAATTAGTTAGACATGACTTGCCTTTCATGAATCCATGCTGTGTCTGCCCAATGGGACAATGTTTATCCAAATGTCTCACTATTTCTTCCTTGATGATAGATTCAAGCATTTTCCCCATTACAGAAGTTAAGCTAACAGGCTGATAGTTACCCGACTTTTGTCTACCTCCTTTTTTAAACAGTGGTGTCACACTGTTTTCCAATCTGCCAGAACTGCCCCAGAGTCCAGGGAATTTGGTAAATTACCACAAATGCCTTTGCTATTTGCCCACTATCTATTTAGCTCCCTAGGATGCATTCCATCAGGTCCAGGAGACTTGTCTACCTCTAGCCCAAATAACTTGGCCAACACTACTTCTTTAATGATAATGATCATCTCTAAGTCCTCACCTACCATAGCATCCTTGTCATAAATTATTGGCATGTTATTTGTGTATTCCATTGTGAAGACCAAGACAAAACACCTGTTCAATGCTTCAGCCATTTCCTCATTTCCCGTTAATAAAACACCCCTTGTCCTTTAAGATTATTAGATTCCATACAGTATAGAAACAAGCTCTTTAGCCCAACCAGTCCACACTGACCCTCCGAAGAGTAACCCACCCAGATCCATTTCCCTCTGACTAATGCACCTAGCACTATGGGCAATTTAGCATGGCCAATTCACCTGACCTGTGGGAGAAACCCATGCAGACAAGAGAGAACGTGCAAACGCCACACAGACAGTCACCCGAGGCTGGAATCGAACCTAGGACCCTGCTGCTGTGAGGCAGCAGTGCTAACCACTGAGCCACTGTACCACCTATAAAGGACCTTAACCACTCTTTCCATTAAGATATTTGCAGAAACGTTTGCTATCTGTTTTTATATTCTGAACGAGCTTACTCTCATAATCTATCTTAGCTTTCTTTACCACTTTTTTTGTGGATTTGTGTTGATCTTTGCCACTTTGTATGCAGTAGCTTTCAATTTTGTACCCTCCTTTACTTCCTTAGTTATTCTGGGATGATTATCCTGTTTCCTACACTGGGATATACTTTTGTTAAGCACTGTGAAAAATTGCTTTGAAAGTCTTCCACTCAATTATTCCCCCACATATTCTTTGCTCCCACTTTACCTTATCCAAGTCATCCCTCATCGCATTATAGTCTCCTTTATTTATTCACAAGATACTGGTATTCTCCATTTTATGCTGTAATCCAAAGGACATACATACTACTGGCCTCATGTCAGGGAGCAGTAGAGGATCAAGAGAACAAAATCATGAAATCCATTCACAAATGCTGCGGCTCCCTCTGTAGACATTAGCATTTGAATAACCATAGATAGCACCAAAATATTTGACAATTGCAGCAACAACTAGTGAAAATTAATCATCAGCTAACCTGCAAGTGGTTAATGATCTCTTCAAATAGTATTGATAGGGGTCCATCCTGCTACTGAATGCAAGTTCAGCTGTGCAAGGAACTAATGGGTGTTAGTTGGATTATTGAGTGACGTCAACTTAGCATTCCGTGCTGAGTAAAGCTGCAATCTACTGACTCTGCATACTTCCAGTGGATGATTCCTGACAACATGCTAAAGTCCTCAAAAGAATCAATCAGGTTCAGCCCACACTGTGTGTGTGTGTGTGTGTCTGCACCATAGACACCATGTTGGCAGTGTCCATGAGAGACAAGACAGGTTTCAAGGAGCTACATTTCTCCAGAAGACTCCAGAGCGGAGCCTTACAAAACAAAAGCATCACATAACAAATGAGTAAAAACTGCTTTATTGGGCATGGAGACAGTCTCTTGAAATTTATTGATTTATTATAAGGCTTGCTCACAATTAACACGACTGATTGTTTAGTTCAGTTGGAGATTTAATGTTTTCAGGCAGTTTGCTGCTCACTAAATGCTAATGCTACTTCAATAACAGTTACCTTTTTATTCTATTTCATGAATTTTTGACATTATACACACATCCATAAGGCTAATTTTTGAGAAGATGTCAAAATGAATCAGACACCCATAATTAAGCGATTACTCAGATTTCTAATGGGGATTAACGTGAGGTTACCATGGTTGCATTTTTCAAGTTGAATAGTTATTAAACATCCATTACAATTGCTGGCAGTATCAGGGAATCATTATTGATATTTTGTTCTCACAAAATGTTCCACAGACCTTGCAGAAATGTTTCACTATTAGACATTACAGGCACCCAGTGTTTCTGATCAAAAGCTGAAGTAAGTTAATCTGTGCAGGCACCTTCCACAGATGAGACCTTTATTATAACATATAAAGAAAGCATTGCAAAAGAAAGTGAGGATGATGCTGTTAAATACTGAAGGCAATTTGGATGGAACAAATGTCATTTGAAGAAACAAAAAACTTATGAGATTAGATTACTTACAGTGTGGAAACAGCTCCTTCGGCCCAACAAGTCCACACCGACCCGCCAAAGCGCAACCCACCCAGACCCATTCCCCTACATTTACCCCTTCACCTAACACTATGGGCAATTTAGCATGGCCAATTCACCTAACCTACACATTTTTGGATTGTGGGAGGAAACCAGAGCATCCAGAAGAAACCCACGCAGACACGGGGAGAATATGCAAACTCCACACAGAGAGTCGCCAGAGGCGGGAATTGAACCAGGTCTCTGGCGCTGTGACACAGCAGTGCTAACCACTGTACCAACATGCCACCCATAAAGATGAGAACTATTAAAAAGAAAAGAAAGCTCATCTAAGCCACATGTTGTGGTCCAGATGTCCTTTGATTTTTGCAAAGAAAAGGTCATTGTGTGAAAGAATATTCCTGTCAAAATGTTCAGAAAGGATGTGCGTGATTAAAATCAATCCCCAGGGGCATTGTACATACACATTACTTCTGGCATCAGTCTCGAGGGTAGCCATAGGATTCTTTCTTATTCTCAGCCTGGATTGGTTGAGGGTGGATTGTTTGCATCCATTCACAAGTACAGGATCATCCCTACTTTGAAAATTTTAAACTTTTTGGTGATGACTTAATGGTATTATCTCAGTTAATCCAGAGAGGGGGAAAAAGAGGGATGACTGTCTGTTGCATTCGGGAGACCTTTGCCTTTGTATTGTACGCATACCCAGGAACCAACCAAAGAGTTGTTGCCATGCTATTGACTCCTGACCTCTACAACCAGTACTGATTGAACAAAGCAGTCTCTGGCTGAACTCTGTCCCCAGTCACTCAATACTCAACTCTATCAACTTCAGGGAACATTTCCTTGATGAAGCAGACAAGAAGCCAAACCAAGTAATTTAGTTGGACATGCTCATTAAAAGTGTTATATAGATCTTTTGGGCTACAGTTGGTGAATAACAATTGAAAGAACTGCGGTTGTTGTAAATTAGAAACAAAAACTAAATTTGCTGGAAAAGCTCAGCAGGTCTGGCAGCATCTGTGGAGAGAAATCAAAGTTAACTTCTCGGGTTGAGTGACCCTTCCTCAGATTGGGTCAGTTGCTGAGTTTTTCCCACAATTTCTGTTTTTGCTACATTTGGTTATTGCTGTCTTGAAAGGTCACCATAACTTGATTACCCAGAGTTCAGAATAAATTTGTTTATGTGCCTGCAAGTTTTTTGGATTGGATGAAGGCTGAGAAAATTTACATTTCCCTTTGATGAAGGATCTGGGCAGAAAGCTTTGATAGTGGATCACTCAAAATTAGTCAGGGGAGTACTAGGTATGTGAGACATCTCTTTATTTGGCATGTGGATGTGAGCATAAGAGGTACAGTTAGTAAGTTTGCAGGTGACACCAAAAGTGGAGGTGTAGTGGACAGCGAAGAGGGTTACCTCAGATTACAACAGGATCTTGACCAGATGGGCCAATGGGCTGAGAAGTGGCAGATGGAGTTTAATTCAGAAAAATGCGAGGTGCTGCATTTTGGGAAAGCAAATCTTAGCAGGACTTATACGCTTAATGGTAAGGTCCTAGGGAGTGTTGCTGAACAAAGAGACCTT